>NC_090929.1:853637176-853938298 GCF_040938575.1 Ambystoma mexicanum | reverse complement strand
TGGCCCTTCCATATTCCCATTTCTGCCCCATAGGGCTCAATGGGAATGAGGAAGGTGGCAATTACGGTACCGCAAATTGCGGTACCGTAATTGCCTGCGAGGTCCCTTTGCGGGTCCCTAATTTAACGGCTGGTCCATACCAGCCGTTCAGGTCGGGTCCCGCAAAGGGACCTCGTAGTAAGGCGCTAAGTGGTTAACGGCACCGCAGCCTTTTACGGCGCCGTTAACCACTTAGCGCCAGGGTCGTAATGAGGCCCATTATAACTAGTTATGTCTCATCTCAGACACTTATTTAACCTGCAGTCCCAGGTTTGAATACCTAAGGCTCATTCAGCCCTTCATCCTTGAAGGAAATGATAACTTTGCAAAAGGTGGAAAAATTGAACTAAATTGACCTACACATTTTGCTTTTCAAAAGGTTGTAAATGTGTATCAAAGAAGCTGCGTGTGTTCTATTTAGCTGCAAAAAGCATAATAGGTGATGGGAGGGACGGGAGGGGCAGCATAGTATGCGCTCGGCACACGGGATGGCATAGGGTGCTGAGTCTGCGTGCCATGCAGTATGCGATTGGTTAAGCCTATGGTATATACGCTGAACTAGCTACATTGGATGCGCTTCATGTAGGAGTGGGCATATGTGAGAGTGAAAGCATATTGGGCATGTGTGTCGAACAAGAGTTGATTTACTTGCAGGGCCATTTTAAGCACTTTTGGGGCCCTGGGCACAGACATCTTTGGGGCCCCCCTCCACCAAACCAAAGGAATTAAGTGATCAAGAATATCTGATAACCCGCCCCCCCACCCCGCCGCAATCACAACCCATAGGTTGATATACTGCCTCACAGCATTAAAAATAAGGATGTTTACTCCCTTTAAGTCCCCTTACCCTCTTCATTCTTGCACTATTCAGAATCATAAACAAGTAGCATTTGAAGGCCAACATTATCAGTCTACGAAGAGCTTACTTCTGGTCTAGCATAGATTCAGGAGACTTTTTATTAATAGAATCCAAGAAGGTATGCAGCCTGGAGTATTAATGCAGGACTATATGTAAAAGCACATGTAACCCAGAATAGACAGAGAACTCACATGTGCGGACTCACAGAATATGCAGAAATGCTCAAGCATGGACAGAGGAGACCAATTGGTAGGAAGGAGAAAGCTACACATACCATAGCATGGATAGTGGATGTAGATTAGAATATACACAAATGGCAGAAAGACAAAACCCAAGAGAGCAGAGCCACCTTGGCCCGACACCTTCATCAGTACAAGGCCAAAATCCGGAAAGCAAAAAAAGCCCACTACAAATCCCGAATCCTAAACTGCAAAAACCCCAGCAAAGAACTTCACAAAATCATCTCCGAATTCACCAAACCTGCATGCACTACGACCGTCCCGAAGCCCTCACCATCACTGTGCGACTCTCTCTCTCTCCATTTTTACGCCACGGCTCTCGAAAGAACAAATGCTCTAAACACCAAACTGGCTCTCTTACATCCACCAGGCAACCCTCCCCCCACACCTGCCAACCCACCGCCTGCGACCACCACGCAACCAACGTTCGAATCCTTTAGCCCAATATCACCAGACCAATTTCTCAAACTTCTATCTGCGCGCAAACCATCCGGCTCTCCGCTAGACCCTTGCCCAGCCACAACCCTCAAAGAAATGTTTGCTTCCACCTGCGCAGGAGAACACTCAAGATCCATCATAAATGACTCCCTTTCTTCGGGTATCTTTCTCGACGCATTCAAAATGGTTCATGTCAAACCTCTAATAAAATAAACTTCCCTCGACCCTCTCGAACCCAAAAACTACCGCCCCATTTCAAACACCAGGTTCCTTGCCAAACTCATTGACCAAACTGCCTACTCCCAACTAAATGCCTTTGTCGAAGGCAACAATCTCCTGGACCCCACACAATCAGGTTTCACAGCCCATCACGGAACGGAAACCACCCTAACCTCAATCTGGGATGACCTTAAAATGACAGCAGACTCTGCAGGATGCGCCGCATTAATCCTTCTTGACCTCTCTTCCGCCTTCGACACAATCAATCACTCAATCCTCCTTGACCGCCTCCACTCCCTGGGAATTCGTGGAACCGCTCTTAAATGGATAGCTTCATTCCTCTAAGATAGGTACCAAATAACAATACTCTCCACCTACTCCTCCCAAGCCAGACCAGTCGACACAGGATTCCCTCAAGGAGCATGCCTATCTGTCCTCCTGTTCAATCTCTACTTGATCACCCTCCTGCCAATAATTAGTTCGCACAACAGCCTGTGTTACAACTACGCTGATGACACTCAACTAATTCTAAAACTACTGAACTCAAAGCCCAACGCCCAACCTGACCTTGCCTCCTGACTCCTTGACATAGAGCTCTGGATGACCCAAAGCCACCTCTTGTTAAACCCCTCCAAAACAGAAATCATGGTATGTGGCAATCCCAAACTTCTTCCACACCCACTACCCTGTCCATCTGCCATGGACAACTCACCGACCCCCTCTAACTCAGTGAAAAACCTTGGATGCAGCCTTGACTCTGACCTAACACTCTCGCGCCAAGACAACAATGTCTCAAAGTCCTGCCACTACCACCTTAAAACCCTTAGGCGCATCTTTCCATATCTATCCTTTCCCAACAGACTCTCCGCGGTCCAATCAATTGTGATATCAAGACTGGACTACGCAAATCCCCTCTACCTCGGAGTCCACGCTTATCAACTGAACAAACTTCAAAGGGCACAAAACGCTGCAGCCAAACTACTACTTGCGCCCGGCCCAAGAGACCGCATCTCCCCGGCCCTTAAGACTCTGCACTGGCTTCCAGTGGCCAGAAGGGTGACTTTCAAAACCTTATGCATCTCCCATCGAGCATTACATAAAACCGGACCTCAATATCTTCAAGACAAACTAAAACCTTATCACCCTCCACGAACTCTAAGATCAAGCTCAGCCGGCCTCCTAGTCATTCCTAAAACAAACTCAGTCAGGTTAGGCGGATCATCATTCTCATCCTTGGCCCCCACGTCGTGGAACACACTCCCACCCCACATCCGCCTAACTGAAGATCTAATGTCTTTCCGCAAACTACTGAAAACCTGGCTCTTCCCCTAAAACCATACCTTACGCAAACTAAGCCAAACAGAATAACTGCATCTCAATGACATCAATCCAACAAACTACTAGATGCGAGAACTTGACATCTAATAATGATAATATAAAACAAAAGGACAAACAGATTAGAATGAGTAAAGTAGATCAAAGCAGTGAAGTGGATAAGAAGAATAAATCGTACGAAAACCATAACGAGATTTAAATGAATGAAATGGATGAAATGCATGATGAATGAACAGAGTGAATGGAGTGGATGAAAACGCTAGAATGGATGAAGCGTGTGGAATGGATGAATGCGCTGAGTGGATGAGTGTGTAGATCAGATGAGTGTATAGAATGGATGAGTATGTTGAGCGGATGAGTGTGTAGAGCGGACAACTGTATAGAGCGGTTGAGTATATAAGTACAGAGAAGCGTGTAGAATGCATGAATGCGTAGAGCAAATGAGTGTGCAGAGCGGATGAGTGTGTAGAGCGGATGAGTATGTAGAGCGGATGAGGGTGTAGAGTGGATGAGTGCGGCAATGCGGAAGAGTGTGTAGAACGCTGGAGCAGAGGAATGTGCAGACCGGATGAGTGTGCAGAGCAGATGAGGGTGTAGAGCGGATGAGTGCGGAAATGCAGAAGAGTGTGTAGAACGCTGGAGCAGAGGAATGTGCAGACCGGATGAGTGTATAGCGCGGATGAGTGTATAGAGCGGATGTGTGTTTAGAGCGAATAACTGCGTATGAGCGAACAACTGTGTAGAGCTGATGAGTGCATGTAGCAGATGAACGCGTGGAAAGAACGAGTGCATAGAGCAGATGAGTACGAGGAGCGGACGAGTACAGTGAACGGATGAGTGCGTGGAGCAGATGACTGCATGGAGCGGATGAGTGTGTGGTGCAGAAGAGTGCGTGGAGCAGAGGAGCGCGGAGAGCAAATGGGTGAGCAGAGCGGAAGAGTGCGCCGAGCAGAAGAGTGTTCAAGAATGAAGGAGTGTGTAGAGCGGATGATTGCGTAGAACAGACTAATGGGTAGAACCGACGACTATATGGAGCAGACGAGTGCATATGAGCGACTGAGTGTGTAAGAAAGGAGGGGTGCATAAGAATGAATGAGTGCGTAGAGCGAGTGAGTGCTTAGAGCGGATGAGTGCATAGAGCAGATGAGCGAATGAATGCGTAAGAAAGGAGGGGTGCATAGAGCGAGTGAATGCATAGAACGATGTGTGCATAGAGCGGATGAGCGAATGAGTGCGTAAGAAAGGAGGGGTACGTAGGTGCGAGTGAGTGCGTAGAGCGGATGAGTGCGTAGAGCGTGTGAGTGCGTAGAGCATGTGAGTGCATAGAGCGTCTGAATGCTTAGAGTGGGTGAGTGAGTAGAGCAGGTGAATACGTAAAGCATGCAAGGATATATAGTGGACGAGTGCCTATAGCAGACGAGTGCCTATAGCAGACGAGTGCCTATAGTGGACGAGTTGCATAGAGCGGATGAGTTGCATAGAGCAGATGAGTTGCGTAGAGCTGATGAATGCGTAGAGCAGATGAATGCGCAAAGCGGATGAGTTGCATAGAACGGATGAGTGCATAGAGCAGATGAGTTCATAGAGCGGATGAGTGCGTAGAGCGGACGAGTTCATAGAGCAGATGAGTGCGGAGTTCATGTAGAGCAGATGAGTGCCTAGATCGAAAGAATGCGTAGAACGGATGAGTACGTAGAGCCTGCGTAGAACAGATTGTAGTACGTGGAACGGATTGGAGTACATGGAACAGATTGGAGTACGTAGAACGGATTGGAGTATGTGGAATGGATTGGAGTGCGTGGAACAGATTGGAGTGTGTGCAACGGTTTAGACTGTGTCGAGCTGACTGGAGTACGTGGGGAGGACTGGAATGCGTGGATGAGTTGTGTAGAGCAGATGAAAGGGTAGAGCGGATGAATGCGTAGAGCGAATGAATGCATAGAGCGGATGACTTGCGTAGAGCGGATGAGTGCATAGAGCAGATGAGTGTGTAGAGCGGATGAGTGCATAGAACAGACGAGTGCTGAGTGCATGTAGAGTGGGTGAGTGCCTAGAGCGAAAGAATGCGTAGAGCGGATGATTGCGTAGAGTGGATGAGTACGCAGAGCAGCTGAATACGGAGTAGAATGCGTGGAATGGATTGGAGTGCGTGGAACAGATTGGGGTGCCTGAAACGGATTGGAGTGCCTGGAACGGATTGGAGTGTGTGAAACGGATTGGAGTGCTTGGGGCTGACTCGAGTGCGTGGGGCCGACTGGAGTGCGTGTGGCTGACTAGAGTGCGTGGGGCTGACTGGAGTGCGTGGGGCTGACTCGAGTGCGTGGGGTGGACTGGAGTGCGTGGGGAAGACTGAAGTGCGTGCGGCAGGAAGGGAATATGTGGGGTGGACTGGAGTGCATGAAATTGAGTGACATACATGGAATGGTTCGGAGTGCATGGAACGTTTGAAAGAGCATGTAACCCATCATATCACATTACTATGCTTACTCTCTCCTTTACACCACCATTCAACTAGAACACAGAGATACTATGACACCATTCGGTATAACTGTTCTCATACCAACATCTGCCACATACTCCCCATCACTCTAAGTAAACACTGCTTGTTACACCCCCCCCCCAACCAGGCATTTTCCTCAGGCCTAACGCATTCGGACTGGATAATTCCTGCCAGAACGAACACATACTCCTGATCTCTCAACCACCACACCTACTGCTAGGAAGCAGCTATTACATGAAGGCTGCACCAGCTGCACAGAAATCCGGTGCTCACACGGACCCTTTAACTCTCAAATCTCTCTACTGACTTGAACTCCGTTTCCCAAGGGCGTTCAACCTACCAGCGCCTTCAGACCATACCAATGGTACATAAGGCGCTATATAAATGCAAAATAACGTAACATAACATACCAGGAAGGTGTCTGTATCCAGACAGACAGATTATAAATGGGACATGCTTTTCAAACAGTGTTGCCATTAGAGATCAAAAGAATAAAGTGTTTGTGGTGTGCAATGTGTCACTATTATAGTGGAAGCAACACTATAACCAGTGAAACCATGAGTGAGGCTGTTTTGAAGATCATACCCTGAGAATGAAATCTTTCAGAAGGGCTGACAATTAAGGTTTAGGGACTGGCAATTTCGAGATGGTATGCAATACAAGATTAAATTAGATGCCAGCATTACACAAACTGGTTAAGGGGTGCCTCTCGGATATCTGCCAACTCTGCAATATCTGCATTCTGAACACTTTCGTTACCAGTTCTTACCATGAACTAAAATAATCTCATTTAATAAAACTGACTTGGAAAGTACACCAATCACATTACCAAACATGACCATTTTTAAAAACAAAATATTATAGAAGGGTGTAACACAGAATGATTCTATTTTCATTCTCTGCATCATCAATAGAAGTATATAAGTATCAGCATATCAATCAGTATGATTTAACAGATTTAATCTGGGTTGGTCTTTTGTGTTTTAAAGCTTTACGAAGTTCCAAAACAATAGCTTGTGAAATTGTCATTAATAAACTTGCAGATAAACGTTTGACTTTTAGAAAAATGCAAAGCGTTTTTTGTGTCAAACGAGCAGACTTTAAAATATGCTTGCCCGAGTTCTTCACCATCTGGTCCGCTCCCTGCTGTCTACCACCCCTTCCACTCAAATGGCCTACATAAGAAGAAAGATCAAGTAATGGGCTAAACGATGCCACCAGCATGCAAGGAGGCAAACTTCACAGAAGACAATACAGTAATGTATGAGATATTAGATGATTTCACCAGGATCACTGTATTGTCTGCTGGCAAAGCCAGGATACAAGCATGAATACTTTGGTTCCAAATTTGGATACTTATTCATCTCTTGGACTAACAGTTTATGCTCATCATTGGAGGTGATTGCCTAGGTTTTACAACACCCCATCTGAACAAACCAATTTCTAGTCCTTCACCATAAGGATGACATGGTCGTTTTTATAGCAACACCTATCTGGTGCAGGTGCATTGATGATAATAGCACCTGTTGTGTTCAAGACCAAGTAAATACGCAGGCAGGTTTATAACCTTCAGACACAGGAAAGGCTCAGCCAGCCGTACAGGAATGTGCTATTCTAATCTTGCATAGGAACACATATCTCTGCAATTAGTGCTTAACACACTGAGCTAACATCTGAACCATTGTGGCACTCAATTTACCAAAATGCATTTCAAATTTGGCTATTCCACATGATGAACATAATTGCCACAGGAAGGAAAGAATGCTACAGGAGTTGTGGCGCAAGGAACAGGCACACTGTATATACCACAGTGAACACAGAAAGCATTGCATGATGAATTGATCGAGGCAGAATGTACTTGCCAAAACAGACAGGCAATAGGTTTAGAGCCTCAGCGCCATGCCATACAATATCCTGATGTGTGCTATTTAAGTCTGGTGAACAAAGGAATCAGGCAGCTTTGTGTGGCCCCCTCCAAGGTGGGGGCCCTGGGCAAGTGCCCCTTTTGCCCTCCCATAAAAACGCCTCTGCTTACCTGCCCAAAGGAGCTCTATTGGCCTTGGATAGGTTTGTGGCATGGAGATTTGAGCAGATAAACAGGATCTGCTCGTCACAAGGGGGAGGGGGGGCATGTGGCAGAATAGCTTGCATAATTGTGATAGTCTGTTTGCGTATTGCACCTGGCTTTCATAGATCCAGCTAGGCTTGTGCCACATTAATATATCTGAATTGCATCTCCAAATTATATTACAAAAACAAATGTGTTTTTTTTTCTTTGTGTTATGCTGGAAAAAAATAAACAATATAGATGGTATATATATGTATGTTATTTAATTTTGATTTAATTCTGTGTGGACAGTTACAATTAACTGAATCACACTTTAATATTACAAAAAAATTGAAACATTTAAACAAAGGTATACGAAGTGGTTTATCGTCTGTGATGACCAAATAAGGGTGGTTGATATTTTCAAAAATCATATGAGGCTATTCACTGCGCCAAACGACTGTTTCAGTAATGCAAGTATGACTAAGGATGAATAATCAACACCAACAGGATCAGTACTCTGATTTCACTGTAGGGCTCAAGTTCTAAAAAATAAGCTTGGGGACATTCGCAATGGGAAGTGACGTCACAGGAAGTGAACATAACCTAAAATGAAATATGCATGTTTGGTTCAGTTGGTCTTTTTCATTTGAAGAAACCACAAAGGGCAAATAAGCATTTGACACAAGAATAGAATTTACTATGACTTTTCCGGCTAAGTGTAAAAGGTGCACATCTCTTATTTTTAAGAATCTATAACATCAAATGCCCTGTGAAGCAAAATGTTAATATTGTGCTAGATGCAGTTAATTCTGCTGTGGTTCGTTACAGATGGTCGATTCAAATTACTCTTATGATATGAGATAGTTTAGCAATTCATTCTAAGAGATTAATCTTGCGGTTAAGTGTCTAGCCTCAAAGCCGCACAACCTTGAAAAATGCACAGGGGCGAGACCTGGGGAGGAAGGGCAGCCAGGGCTGGCACTAGGATCTTACCCGGCCCTGGGGGGGCAAAAGGTGTGTGGGGCCCCCTTTTTTTGTAATTGTTTATTTATACAGCGCTTACACAGGCGGAGTGCTTCAAAGCGCTTCAAGGCAGGAAGGTAACAAGGGAATACAGTAATCATTCTTAGGCCTTGAAGTTTCCGAATGATCTAGACAGAAAAACTGGCATACTAGTCCTGACAGCAATTCTCCTAGTGCAAGTGCATGAAGTGTTATAGTTTCGACCCAGCAAGGGAGGGTGGACAGAAAAAGGTGCGGGGGAGGGGTGGGACAGGACAGACAAACGTACTAGTCCTAGCACATTTAGGTAATGCATGCGTACAGATGGAGGTGCGAGGAAGAGGGTGTCGGGGGGGGGGCAAACGCGTCCAGTCGAAAAGGGCCCTGGGTTAAGTGCAGAGAGGTTGCCTCGCTCAAGAGCATAAGCAGAAAGTGCAGTAATGAAGAACATAGTGCAGTGGCCCAGAGGCAAGTGCAAATACTGGTGAGGCGGCCTGGGACCTGTAAGGCTCTGGAGGTGTACCAGGCAACCGGTCAGCAAAAACTAAGCAGAGTTAAAGAGGAGAAGGAGGAAGGAGGGTGGAGAAATACACTGAGGTAAGCAGGGTAGAGGGGGAGAGAAGGAGGAAGAGAAGAGGAAGGTCTTGAGGAGTTTCCGGAATTTACGGTGCTCCGGCTCAAGACAGAGAGAGGAGGGAGGCTGTTCCAGAGGGAGGCACCTGCATAGGATAAAGTTGACACCACAAGTAGAGAGAGTGATAGAGGAGAGAAAGGGCCCAAGTTCCACCTGGGAGGGCTGGTCAGAGAGAAAGGAGGTGAGCCACGGCAGGGCCTGATCTGTGATGCCCAGGGTATCACAGAGACGGGTGATCAGGATGTTGTGGTTTATTGCATCAAAAGCAGAAGAGAGGTCAAGAAGTATGAGGACAGGGGAGAGTTGAAGTTATGGTTTGGGAGCAGGTCTTCACGGGTGTTCAGAAGAGCAGTTTCCATGACTCTGGATGCTCTAAAGCCAGACTAATGGCCATGAAGACAACCAACAGATTCAGTGTGGAGGATAAGTTGGGTAATAGCCAGCTTCTCCAGGAGTTTTCTCTGAAAAGGGGTGATGGAGATCTGGCAATAGTTTGCCGGAATAGACGTGTCGGCAGAGGGTTCTTTGAGCAGAGGGTGCAGAAGAGAGTGCCTGAGAGGAGAGGGGAAAACTCCAGTGGCAAAAGAGAGGTTGCAGAGGTTGGCCAAGCCTGGAGCAAGAGTGTCAATATTGTCCTTGATGGTTTTAGAGGGGCAGTAGACAGTCATAATCTACAATTGCAAAAATGGTTACATTGGTGATATTACAGAAAATGATAATATAGAATGAGTCTTCAATAGACAACAGCATCATGGGAAGTTACATATAAAACACCATGCAATGAGGAAGGCTGGAGAGAAATAAACTCTGACGTCCACAATATGAATGGACACTGTTAATATTAACCTATGTCGAATAATCAGGAGTGAGATGTTTTTTCTGACCGGGCGCACATACTTTGGTTAAGTGGAGAAGCCGGGATTTGAGACCAGTCTGCAATTCAGGAACTTGAACACATCTCTTCCCAGCTGTAATTGGTAGACATATTGCTTGTAAAAGGTATTTTTGAAACTTCTGTTTGAAAACATCATCTGACTGTGGAATGCATTGCACAAATATGGTGATTGTGTTTCACTAACTGAAGTTAACTGCTGTGTTTGGAGGGGTTCCCAATTGCTTTTATGTTTATTGTTTATATATTTGACCATATTTGTCCAAACTAGCTGTGTGCTTTTATATCAGAAGTTTACAGATAAGGATTATTTTGAGTGTCACAAGAAATAAACTCCAAGGAAGTTCCGAGAATGTCATGTCAGTGCAGAGATTGGCCCAGGGGCAGACAGAGTAGGTTACATCTACTGCTGGATTGTCTTTTAGTGAGGTAGAGACTATTTGCCTGGGAGGTCTTGAGGCAGGGAGGAAAGCAATTTTTTAGGTCTTCAAATGTTAACAAAATTAACTGGCTCCTGCCCTAAAAAAACAAATGTGGGGTAGTTGTGGGGGTGGCACAAACAATATATGCATAGGTGATGAGTACATTGGTGCAGAGGGAATAGATGCCCTGTTCTCCTTGCTATGCTCATATAAATCACTGGTTGTGGCAGGGTTTCTGTGTCCTCTCCTGCTGGGATCATTAATGGAACACCTGACCCTTGATTTAGCACAATTTTTTCTGTTTAGATAGTATAGAGGCCCATTTTCTTTAAGGCTGGCCTCAAAAACACCCTACAATGGGTTGCGTCCACTGACTTAAAAGGTGGGCGTATGCTGTCCACCCACATGTATCCTAAACTTGTTCCCTGAAAATCCGCACAGGGCCAGAACCAGAGAATAAAAAACCACCAGACTCCAGCACTGTAACCTCTCCCACCACATCCTGGGCAAATATTCATGACTCGCTTGCCCTCTCATCCATTAAGAGGTAAGAACCCTCCAACTGGAAGGGCAACCGAGTTTGGCGGGTGGGCCGGCATGGGTAGAGGAGACAATGTTGTCCAGGCCCTGTGCCGGTGACCCCTCATAATTCCCCCATCTCCCCTCATGGCACACAATGATAAAGTATGACACAGGCCCTAGGTGGCCAGGTGCGTCTCAGGAGGTGCAGGGGGCATTGCATGGGGGTGGGTTTTGGTCTTTTGTGGGCTTGGTGAAGTGGGGAGGCATGAAGAACCTCAATATGTATGGAGAGCTCAAGTAGGTGGAAAGCAACAACCGCCTCCGCCTTGGACCCCAGCCGTCGGTTCCACTCCTCGCCTTGCCTGCTAAGGCCTACTGAGACACCTTGTTTTCTCCTTGCCTCTGGGGCCCGATCTAGCTGGGGACACTGAATCACACGTGCTTGGCCGCCGCTGCAGCCATATCTTTGGAACTTTCTCGTGCTGTGTCTCTGGGTCGGGAACACTTAAGGTAAACTAGCAGCAAGGGTGTGCTTTCCTGGCCTTGGGGAGATGGTGTGAGCGGGCTCCAGAGTGTGGAGGGTGCTGTGGTTGGGTGGCGGGCTGTCTCTGTTGGCCGGCTGAGGGGAGGGGGATCAGTGACCTCTTGTTGGTGGATGTGCTGGTGTGGGGGTGAACAGGTGGAGGGAAGGAACGATGGCACTGGAAGGAATATCAGCTATTGTCACAGATTGGTGTTAACAGTGCAGGGAATGAAACACAGAGCATGCAATATTATCAGATGTTGTGATAGTGCTAGCATCTGTGCACACAATTGTCCTGGGAGTTTTTTGCAAAACAGGGCACTAAAACAATGGATGATGCACAATTCGGGTAATATTTGCCATGGTGCAAGAGAAGGGGTTTGAGGCAGTAATGTCCCAACTGAAGGAAACAGGGAACAGTGTTGTTCCTGAAGCACAGGCACAGCACAGTGATGGGGCTGCAGTGGTAGACCACGTAGAATAAAGTTGCTTCCTAAGGCAGAATTTCCCCCAATTAAGTAGAGGAAATCTATGAAAAAGGTTGTGTGCCTGCAGCTGCACCTGCACCACCAGTAGTGACTATGATACCCCCAACACAAAGGGCAAGACCCTCCCCCCCCAAGACCAGTGGGTTAGGTACAAGTGAAAGGCTGGGAAGCGTGGAGTCAGGGCAGTCAGAGGGACAGGAGGTCAGGGCAGTGGCATCACAGGCTCCCAGTACAGAGAGAGAGGCCATGGTAGCAGGGCTGTATGTGGCCGATAGTGGGATGGATCAGGCCAGTGGGCAGGAGGGAGCCCAGTCAAAACACAAGCAGCCCAGGGCATCAAGAGGTGTAGCTGGGTTGGAAACCATCGACAGGAGGATCACAGGGTAGGGGTTGCAAGGGCACAGGGCTACTGGTCCCCCTCTCTGTGATCACCTCAGCGGGACCCATTGTCACCACATTCAGGATGGGCAGTCCCGTCCCATATGCAGGTCACCAAGAGAACATGGCGGATACCCGTCGGGGGGAAGAGTATGCCCCTGATGGTTGAAGCCCTGGATCAACCAGTAGATGTTGTGGGGAAGTCAACAGGTGTGGGGTAACCATCTACAGCACCAATGCCCACCATAGCACCAATGCCCACCATAGCACCACCATCTGGTGGTACGTTCAGCGACATAAGGGCTACACATGCCCCCTTCTCGCTGCAGCAAGGTATGCTCATTCGGCACATTGCTGCGGAGGTAAAGAAGAAGATCTGGAATGAAAGGTTGGTGGATTTGTTCTCCCTGTTAGAGCATTTGGTTACAGATGAGAATAAAGAGAATAAGGGGGAGGGCAAGGATAAGAACCTCCCAGTTGAAAAGACTATAGTAAATTGGGTGTCAGGTTTTGCTATTGTCACAGCAGTAATGGTGGAAAAGTATCCCAAGCTTCATCCAAAAATGTGTGTGTAACTACACCTGATTTTGTCCATGTATGGTGAGTTTGTTCATGGGGCTTGGCTGATGTATGATGAAAGATTGAGGAGCACCAAAGCAGGCAGCATTAACTTAGACTGGCGCACTAAGGGTATTGATGCACACACCTAGGGTGGGGGGGGCAGGGTTTCCACCACGTTTGGGCAGCCCTTTTGAGCAGACTCGAAAACAGTTGAGAAGAAAGGGACATGCTGGGTCTACAAAATCCTGCTGTAGGTCTGCCTGCAAATGCAAGCATATATGTGTTATTCAGTGGGATTAGTGGGCACCCAGAGCTTCACTGAAAAAAGAGAAGGAGAATAAGTGAGAGAGTGTTGGGGCAGGTAGGCGCCCTTGGAAAAAGAGACTGCCCACACTGGTGGGGCAAACTTGTTGTAGTTGTGGGCAAATGAATATCCGAAGGTTGATGATGCTATGATTTTGGTAAATGGTTTCTCTGTCGGGTTTCGAATTCTGCATCAGGGTTTGGCCATTCCAGATGTGCCAAGGAATCAGGTAGCCCCCTTAGGAAACCAGCACTGGGGCTGGTGGCAGGGCCTTTTGTTCACAACTGGTATGTTGCCGTCATGTGCCCCACTCTGGGCTTAGTACTGAAGAAAGAGTCAGGAAAATTTCAGTTGATACATAACCTATCTTTTCCAAAAGAGATTTCAGTGAATGATGCCATCAGTGGGGAGGCTTGTTCTGCTGACCTAGGCCAAGGCAAATATCAGGGTGGCCTTTCGGCTGCTAATGGTGCACCCAGAGCCTTATCACATGTTGACCTGTCAGGTCTACTACGTTAAGTGAATGTCTGAGGGATGCTCCATTTCTTGTAGTCACTTAGAAAAGTTCATGTCTTTCCTGGAATGGGCTGCTGTAAAAGCATGCAAGGGCGCTAGTGTGTTACACTACCTGGAGGACTTTCTGTTCTTGGGACAGACTGGCAAGAAAGAGTGTGAGTTGGCATTGCTGGCTTTCCAGGATGTGATGAATAGGCTGGGAGTACCCTTGACCAAGGATAAGACGGAAGGTCCAGTCACCACATTGACCTTGGTGGGCATTGACATTTTTGAAATAGACTCTCGCTTGTGGGAGTGCCTATTACCAATGGGAAAGGTGCAGGAGTTCAGGGACTCAGTAGAATCATGCGTGCAAGCAAATAAGGTCATGCTAGGGCAGCTACAGGGGCTGGTGGGGCAATTCAATTTGGCCACAGGGTAATTCCTATGGATAGGCCCTTCTCCAGATCCATCATAGGCAATGAGGGCTTTTGTAGAAAAGCATCACCACGCAAGGCTTTCCTGGAAGGTGAAAGAGGACCTTGGTACACGGGCATCATTGTTGTCCAATTTTAACAGGGTAATGGTTTGGGCAGCGGGGGAGTACTCTAGCGTTCAGTTGGGCCTCTATACAGATGCAAAAGGCCACGTGTGTTTTGGGGCCATTCTAGGTAATGGATGGGGTGGGGCTGGGTGGCCTGCGGGATGGTTTGAATGTGGTCTGGTATGCAATGTGACAGTCTTGGAGCTCTTCCCGGTAGTGCTGGCTTTCACAATCTGGAAGGGTGAGTTGCGGGGGATGAAGGTGATCTTCTAGTCTGACAGTATCTCTGTAGAGCATCGTAAACACTATACCAGGGTACCTGGTAAAGTCTTGATCCACCAGGTTAATGTAACATAACAAAAAATAACTATGATCAAGACTAATAGTGCAAGACAGCGTCACTCAATAAATGATATCTCTTTTCCTATTTGTTTTCACCATGAATATATTTTTTCTGTTTATTTTCTCTAAAAAAACATTTCCTAATATACATATCTACATTTGATTAATTTGCTACATTGGACATCTAATATTATTCTGCTGAATACATGCATATTACACAAATCACACACGTTTATTCCCTGCCATACAACTACCATTGGATTTTCCTCACCGCCTCAATCACACTTTCAGGGTTCCAAACTGACATCATAAATCTACTATTCACAAACACTCAGAGCTAATCTACTAAATGTGTTTATCTCTTTGACTGTCTGTCAACACGTGTTTCAGCCGGTTCTCGTTCCCTATCCTTTCAAGCTAATTACTGCTGCGGCCTTCTTCTGGACAGGCATGTAAAACAAACTGGTGTACCACTCCAACTCTAAATTTGTATGCACAGGTGTCTGTAACTAGTCGCACATGCTGCTTATGCTTCTTCTCTGTCAGAACTCTGTGTGGCCTGGTCTTTCTCAATGTGCTCTCGACTGTGGCTTCTCCACTGGTGTGTGCCTCTTCTCGTCAGCATGCAACTTTTTGCTTGTTGCCTGCTTACTGTCGTAGTTATTAACTGGGTACTCGGAAATCACCTTTTCTTTAGGTTCTAATTTGTTTCTCAATATCAGGTATTGCTTTTCATGACTGTCGTCTCATTTTGTGCCGCTCCTAGTTTTGCGTTCTACCGGCACCAGCATTCATTTATTTGTGCTGTTGTCCATGCAACTGACGTCCCCGAGTACTGGGCTGCATCTCTGTTCCTCCGGTTGCCGGAGACGACGGTCATGAAAAGCAATTGATATTGAAAAACAAATTTGAACCTAAAGAAAAGGTGATAAAAAAGGCAGTCCCATGTAGCGAGGCATTGTGAGCGCAGAGATCCAACGAAGTAACAATTCTCTGTCTATTATCATTTGTCGAGGAGGCCTCACCAGTTGGTGGCGCTCCCTGACTCAACACTGGCAACTCGGCGGTTACCATGTCGGATTTGGGTCTGAGTGGCTGACAAACGCTTTACCGCCGGAAATGCTGAGCCTGCGCCCTGGCCCGCTGACTGCCAATCATAGCAGCCTGCAGTCTATTGACCCCACCTAGTGCCTCAGGAATGAAAAGGTAGGTGTCTTGAGCTAAAATAAACCAAAAACAAAAACAAAAAATAGCAAAGAAAAGGACAACGTTGTCCTATTTCACTCACTGTAGTGAGTTTTGGAGAAAAAAAGTAAAGTAAATACATTGTATCATGCACTAGCCGAAGCCTAGAGAGGGGTTGCAGCTCCTGTTTAGAGTGCTTGTGCACCCATCTCTAGTCCCCCACCTGTGACAGGAGTGATAAGTGCCGGCTAATTGGCCCAAGGTCCCAGCCAAGTTTCTCCACTCACTGTTAATTTTTTTTATTGACGCACCTACCTGCGCAGTAACCCGTTAGTACTATACAATAGTGAATGATGCCGGGGGTTCCCCCACTGGCACCATATTGCCGCACCCTCCAGCCTACCTTGACTGCTGCAAGAGTCCGAACCCACAGGAGCCCCGTCGGGTTTAGGTCCTGGGTGGTCCGAATGGGTGAAGCATTTGGAGATATTCCTAGCAGCCACAATGGAAGACAATGACACCACCAAAAGGTCAATCATGCTTTACTGGGCCAGTCCTGCCATATACAACTTCTTTGAGACCCTATAAACTGTTGACTGCACTTTTTTGACGCTGCAAAGACGGTGCACCAAGAATATTTCTTGCCAATGGTGAACCTGGATTATGAAAGGTTTCTCATGAAGACTGCTATGCGGAAGGAAGGAGAATCCCTCAACGCTTTACACAGGAGACTGCGACGAATGGCAGATGCATGTTCTTGGCCTGATGAGGAGCATGAGATGCAGCAGCAGCTGATTCAAGTTTGCTCATAAATAAAGATGAGGAGGCAGATACTGTGCAAGCCCGGTATTACTCTGGCATGCATCCTAGAATTGGGATGCTCACAGAAGCTGGCAGATGTCAGAGCCAACAAGATGTGTGCCGCCATACCGTTAGTGAAGCTGGAGGAGGCATGTGCCCTGGGAAGACAACAGTACTGAAAGATGGACAAACGCCCGTCATGGAACAAGAAAGAAGGTTGGGGAAATGATCCAACCTGTGCTCCCAGTGTTGCTATGACCTTCCCCACTCCAAAGAATGCCCAGTTAAGGGCCACATTTGTGGCATGTGTGGCATATCGTACCACTTTGCAGTCGTCTGCTGTGCACCAGCACCATCCAACCATTCAAGAGGCCAAGCCTCTCCTAGTCAGTCAATGCAAAGGCCAGCACGCAAAGTGGCCCAAATGAGGCAACCTTCCCTGGAGGACAACCAACCAAAAGAGGAGGAAGACGAAGAACACATGTTCTTCATCTCCAGCATGACAGAACTGCAAGTGTCCAAGAGGCGCCAGCCTAGGTGCATGGCGTCTGTGAACAATATGACAGATGATCATTGCCGGCAGCTGACAGAGGCCCCGTCCTTGAAGGACATGCAAGTGTGTATCTACACATTTGGTGGGAAAAATCCACTGCCTCTCAAAGGTGTTTTGTAGTGTCCATCCAACATGATGACACAACCATAATGACACAACCATGCATAGGTTTTTTGTGAACAGAGTGAGTGACATGACAGTAGTGGGTTGCGCCGCTGCAGAGGCACTACACATTGTAAACTTTGCCTTTAGTGTCTATCTAGAAGACATCAGTCCCTGCTGGCCTGCTTCTCAGGTGTATTCACAGGCATTGGGAAGCTAACCAGAGAGCTGATCCGCCTTCACATTGATTCCACTGTCCAGCCGACTGCACTGAAGCACAGGTGTGTGCCCTTTCACCTGTGTGAGAAGTTTGAGAGAGAGTTGGACAAGCTTGTGAAGATGGATATAAACAAGGAGGTAGCAAGTCTAACCCCGTGGGTATCTCCATAGTCATCACCAGGAATGCCAAGCAGCGACAGTTGATACACATCAGTCTTGACATGCGTTTCCCAAACTGAGCCATCAAAGGGAGTGGCACCTTACACTGACACCGAATGATATCCTGGTAGATCTGCAAGAAGACAAGTACTTTCCAAACTCGAGCTCCAATCCAGTTACCACCAATTAGTGTCAGATACAGCGTCCCACTACAACATGACGTACACAACGCAAAATGGCTGTACAGGTACAAACACCTGAACTTTGGGAAATCGGCAGTGGCAGTGGTCTTTCAGAACACCTTTTGTGGGGCCTTGGCTGGAATCAGTGGTGGCATCAATATAAGTGATGACATCAATGGGTTTGCCAAGTCGGAGCAACAATACCTGGACAGACTTAGGAACGTCCTCAAATGGATCCAACATCTGGGATTGACACTGCACAAGGACAAGTTTGCCTTCCTATAAAAGAAAATTGAGTTTTTTGTTTTTGTGTTCCAGGAAGAGGGCATTTATCCTTAACCTGCGCAGGTGAAAGGCATCCAAGAAGCAGGAGTGCTCAACAATGTGTCTGAGGTGCGCAGCTTCCTTGGGATGGTTACGCATTGCAGCAGATTCATACGGAATTTGGACAACCTGTCGGAGCCTCTCCGTAACCTCACCAAGAAAAACTGTATGGGGAGATGTACCGCCCTGGAACAGAGAGCATTTGAAGACATTAAGAGAGCACTTACTGCAGACAACAACATGGCCTTCTTTGATCCAGCAGTGATGAGGACGGTTGATGGATCAAGGGGGAGGCACTGATATGGACAAAGAAGATCCAATCGAGGAGAGGCGCTATCCTGTGCGGGAGCGCCACTGGCAGCCAAGCTACCTGTTAGACTTTGAAGTAGGTCTCCCTTGACCCGAACAATGTTCCAGTTAATGTTGTTGTTGATGAAGAACAGATAAAGTTGGACATATTTATACATTATGTTGTTGTTTTGTTGGAATTATGAAAAAGGAGAAATGTGGTGTTTGCCCCTTTAATAATACCATGGGAGTGATACATCATGGGGTATAAGTAATAAAAGGGGCAGTCCCATGTCATGAGGCATTTGTGAGCACAGATCCCCAACCAAGTAACAAGTCTCAGTATCTCATCATTTGTCAGGGAGGCCTCACCAGTACGTGGCGCTCCCCATCTCAACAATGCAGACTAACCCAAAAATGTTCTGACTTCTATTTCTGACATGGGGGCGCCTGCAGGGGCTGCCTGTGTTAAAAGACCCTGCCCTATTAGAGGTGTAAAACAACGCATTTTCATTCGGAAAGGAGGCAGCTGAGGCATGTGGAAATGTTCCTGAAATGGCATGTGGGGAGGAGAAGGGTGGTTTACGTAGTAACATGACCGTGGGGGCAGGGCAGTTGGGTTTGAAAAACGTCATGCCCCCCATAATGACGCACACATATTTACATGTCACTCACATTTTAATAAGGGTGATCAGTAAATTTGCATGTGCCCCTACACTTGTGATGTTGTAGTGATTCAAGAATGCAGAGTCAGAGGATACAAGCCATCAGATTATTTTTAAAATTTCAAAGAACAAGCATTGAAGTGAAGTTTAAATGAGCATTGACAAATCCAAAAGATTGTACATTTTTAAGCGTATCAGTTGACTTATGTTTAGATGGAGAGTTGTATGGGTGTGATTTGAGTTGTTTGTGTATCACTTTTTGTAAGGATGTTGCTGTATATTATGTGTGTGCTTGTAGTTAGTTGCATGAGTGTATGTCTATTTGGATAGAGTATTGTCTAAGGGCCCAATTCAGAGTTCCATGTAAAATTAGAAATGTGTTGTTCGTGGAGGAGCACCACTTATCCTAAAAACACAATATTCTTTGCAAGTTCCTGATATTACGCCTGGCAACAACTCTAGTGGCTGTCAGTAATGCAAGCCAGATACTGCAAAAGCAGTCTCCTTGGAAAGCCTTTCTTTTGCACTTTAAAAACAAACATTGTCAAAACCAATAGTTTGTGATTGCTGCCATAATGGTACTTCCTGGCCAGCAGACTACTTAGAAATAGCACTGTCAGGCCAAAGTTTCATGTTACCACTTGGTACAGCTCACTCAAAGAGATCCCAGGAGGATGTCTTGGGGAGGGTGGGGGGGCGTGAATGCATAGGAATGACCATACAGAGCAGCATCGCCATGGACAGTAAATGGGTCGATAAATAATCAAACAACACCAACAATCTGTGAGCAACTCCTCAAATGTCATCTCCTCCAAGCTGTACTTCAATGCAATCATTTCAATTTATAGGTAGTGCCACCGAATTGCAAAAACTAAAAAGGAGTTAAAATACAGCACATATGAGGTGTTATCCATTTTTGCAGTAAGAAAGCATGACAGCTCTGCTCCAATACTTCCATGCAGCTTAAAATGGTCGTGTTGGGAAATGGAGAGGAGAATGTCAGTTTGCCACACCACTTTGCTCCTGGGCACATAATCAGGCCCTCAATGGGTTTTAAGTTGGGTAATATTTAGACAGAGCAGCGTCTACCATTTGTTTGGACTTTTAATGCTGACAGCGATCGCGAATAAGCTCAGAAAGCCAGGCAAGAGATCTTGCCAGAATGTATTTTGCCCAATTCTAGGATTTCCCTTGAGATTATGCAAAATTCTGTTTCCGCCAGGGACAAAATGAACAAGGCAAAATGCAGGAATACAACCAGCGGCTTAACTGATACAAAGGAAAGCATCATGAGGGTACCTTTGCTCAAAAATCAGTGAGCCACAAATATCACCAAACCATATGTTAATGGGAGTTGTTAGGAGGCTCGAGCGTCTTGAGATGTTATTTGATACGTCTGGTGAGGATGACGATCAGAAGATGAGGGCAATGCTTCTCTTCTATGCCGGTAGTGATGTTCATCAGGTCTTTTAGTCTATGGTGCCTGGGGATGGGTCCTATGCAGCGGCAAAAGTGGCACTTCAGGCATAATTACGGCCCATGGTGAATAAGGATTATGAGCGCTTTCGACTCTGGCAGGTTCATCAGGATCCGGAGCAGTCATTGAATGGATATTATGCAAGATTACAGCGTTTGGCGGTGTCTTGTCGCCTTGGAGATGAATCAGAGGAGATACAAGCACAAAATATCCAGCACTGTGCATCTTCTGCATTAGAGGGACAGATTCTGCGGGAGCCGGACATTTCGTTGCAGCGTATTCTGGAGTTGGGGAGGTCGCAGGAGTTGTCCTCATCTCGTGCTGCTAAAATGGATGAAGCCTCCAAAGCTAGATGGGTTAGGTCGATGCATGTTGTGTGGGCTAGAGGATTGCCCAGGAAGCCAGGCCGGCCATTGAGAGGGTTGCAGGGGTCATGGCGGTTGGCTGATGGAGGTGGTGACAAGAAGGTTTGTGACAATTGTGGTGGTTTGCTGCCTCATGATCGGTGGTGTCCAGCAAATGGCCAGAGCTGTAGCCAGTGTGGGAAGCTGAATCATTTTGCGTAGATGTGCCGGGCTCAGTGGATGGATCTTTCTCTTTGCCTCAGCTTTTTCTCCTCCTCTCCTCTGCTGACCTCCTGGCTGCAACCGGAATTGCACTGGCCACCTGGTTACCCTCTGACCTCGGGCCCAGGCCTTCCCCTGCCAGTGTCACACACCTGAACTGCCCACCTGGCAACCCCTGCACTTGGGGACTGTTCTGTATTCCTACAGTCCTCCTACCAGCCCTTGACACCTGATGATGCCCACACTTAACCATGCACTTGACACTTGCTGGCCGTTTATTTACTATTGTTATCATCTTTCTCATGTACTGCACTGTCCCTGACCCCTTCCCATGCACTTGCGCGATCTGAATGACAACTGGCCTAGTGGGATCGTTGTCCGTCCTCCCTTTGTTCCCCTCCATTGCCTCGTCGCACCTTGAAGCACTTGTGTATAGGCGCGTTATGAATTCCATATCATATCATAGCATATCATACCATATCATATCATATCATGTATCATATCAGCTGGTTGACATTGCCCCGTTTGTTTCATCCAGAGGGGTATGGCTGCAATGGTGGAGGGCCATGCGCTGCCGCCTTGAAGGTTTGGGGGTGCGGCGGATGAAGGAGATATTTTCTTTCGTGTCTGCAATTCCCTGGATGACCTGCGTATTGGTCGTAAACCTCGGTGCGTGGTGTCAGTGTTGGGGGTCGCAGTGCCCGTGCTTATTGACATTGGGGCATCAGCGAATGTGATGCTTACAACACTTTTTGATATGCTGCTGCCTCAACCTGTTCTGCATTGTCCCAGGATTCAGATTTTTACTAATGGGGGGGTGTCACCTTTACCCTTGGATGAGGCCATTCGTACATTGGTGGTACATGAGAATGGCTCATTAGACACTACTTTCTATGTGAATGTGGCCGACACTGAGGGCCTTCTGATGAAATGCGCCCATTTGTTTGATGTGGGGGTATCTGAAGGACCAGGAGGTGAAGCTTCATATTGATCCCACTGGCTAGCCCATGGCTTTGTGACATTGCTCTATTCCCTTGCATTTGCGGCACAAATTTGACCTGCAGTTAGAGAAGCTTGAGAAAGCTGACATTATTGAGCAGGTGGATGGTCCCATGCCATTGATGTCCCCGATTGTGGTTGCAGCCAAACCTAAGGCCCCGGATGCGGTACGAATTTGTGTTGATATGCGGCTACCGAATCAGGCTATTGGTTGCGAGCAACATCCCACGTTCAATCTTGATGATATCCTTGCTGATCTTCAGGGGTCTGCTGTCTTTTCTTCTCTTGATCTGAGGGCAGGTTATCATCTGGTACCTCTGCATGTGGACTTGAGACCCATTATGACTTTTTCGTCCCATGTGGGGTTGTTTCGGCATAAACAGTTGAGTTTTGGTGTCTTATCTGCTGCTGATATTTTTCAGAAGACAATCAGGGTGTGTTGGCAGGGCTCACTGGTGTTCTGAATGTTAGTGATGTTGTGCTTGTCTTCTCTGGAACCTACAAGGAACATCTTCTGCATCTGGCAGCCGTTTTTGCGTGCCTGGATAGTCATGGGTTGACGCTTAATAGGCATAAGTGTAAGATCATGCAGCTGAAGGAGGATTTTTTTGTTTTTGTTTTTCATGATGGTGGGTTGTCTCCGGATCCAAAAAAGGTGGATGACATAAAAATGGCAACTCCTCCAGATTCACCCACTGCAGTGCGAAGTTTTTTGGGATTGGTTAACTTTTGTGGATGGTTTGTCCCCAATTTGGCTACTGTCATGGAACCCCTGCAGTTGCTCTCAACGGGGGTCAGGAATGGTGGTGGGGGTTGGTTGAAGAGGATGCTTTTTGCAGGGCTAAGGAGGCATTGTTTGCAAACATTGTCATAACTTACTTTCATCCTGCCCGGGCTACAGAGATTGTGGTGGATACTAGCCCTGTCGGGCTGGCAGCAGTGCTGGTGCAGGTCCATGGGCAGGGTGTGACGAAACCAGTGGCTTATGCTGGTTAGGCCCTATCTGATATGGAGCTCCGCTATTCTCAGATTGAGAGGGAGGCATTAGCGTTCTTGTGGGGCTGTCGACATTTTCATCTTTACATTTTTGGGCTTCCAGTTACTGTGTATACAGATCACAAGCCCCTGGTCCCTATTTTGTCAGATTTGGCTTTGAGACCGCCGATTCGGTTGGAACGATGGCTCCTGCAGTTGCAGGGTTATGGGGTAGAAAACTGAGAAGGTATGGTTTTGAAACACACTTGTGATTTTCGTATGTATTCTTTACACAAGGGATGGCTACGTCCAAGTTAGCCTAAACAATTGAGGAACCCCGCCACAGTCTTGAAAGTTCAAGTCAAATGGCAAGGCAGTGTCACATCAATCAAGTTGCACTCCACTATCACATATATATGAAACATTCCACATGTGTTAGTATGAATCAGCGGTTGTCTTAGTAGCTGCTATCTATTTGCTGTATTATCAAAAAGGCTTCTGATGAACACATCTTCAACAAGCAATAATAAAGCATATTGGGATGAGAATACACAATTTACAATGCTAAATTCATTACCGGACATAAAACATACAAATATACATGTAGTACAAAGAAATTAATATATTCAACTGACATGATTTACATGCAAGTTCAAATTCAGGCAGTTAACGCATACATAGATTCGTGAAAACTGAATAACCCATAGAGTTAGAGCCTAGTGTAGTCAAAGCCCCAATGTCACTGTTATTGACTGTTATGAGTTGGATCCTAGGTTCTAGACCAGTTCATCCAATGTATCCTGGAATAAAGTGTCACATGGGAAGGTAAAAGCCAATCCAAAGGTCTAGTCACATGGATAAGTAAAAACCAATCCAAAGGATTATGGGGTGACATTAAAGTTTAGGGCTGGAATGGACCACGTGATGGCACGTTTTATGGGCACTTGTGGGGATAAGGGGGCTGAGACTGAGGAGTTTGGTTCTATGATTGGCAGGGAGGAGATTCCTAATACCATGTCACTTAATGAGGTTGCGGAGGCCACTAAAGATTATCCGGGTCTGTGGTACCTTGTTGTTGTGGTACGGGATGGCTGTTGGAAGTCATTTTTGTTGGTGTCCTAGCATTAGATGCCAGAGGAGCAGGCATTTGTGCAGGGGTTGTGGACGGTTTGTTCCGAGTTGTCTGTGGGGCTTGAGGGTGTTTTATTGCGTGGAGCTCAGTTGGTGATTCCATTAGCCCTGCAGGACAAGATTCTTCCATTGCCCATGTTGGTCATCAAGGGGCAAACAAGACTTCGAGAGAAGGTTTGGTTTTCTGAGTTGGAGCTTAAAGTGGACAATACCCTGGCGAGGTGCAATTGGTGTCAGGCGGCAAGTCCGGTGGCCAAAGGGCCATCTATTGAATCAGCAGAGAGGGCTGTGACACTGTGGAAGGCGCTGAGTGTGGACTTTGGGACTATATTACAGTCTGAACATTTTCTGGTTGTTTTGGACAAGTTCTCTAGGTAGCCCTTCATTCAATTTGTGGAATCCACATCTGCAGCTGTGGTTATTCTGGTGCTTGAGGGTCTTTTTGCAGCCCAGGGGTCCCAGAATCCTTGCTATCTGACAATGGCCCTGCTTTTCAAGGGGTTCTATGGCATTGCGCATTGGCACATCACTCCTTGTTGGCCTATAGCTAATGGGGATGTGGAAATATCTAGGAGTACTCTGAATAAAGCATTTTGGATTGCTATGGAGACTGAGCAGTCCCTGGATCTGGCCCTGACATCTTTTATGATTGCGTATAGGGCCACTCCTGATGCATCCACTGGGATGGCACCAGCTGAGGCCTCTTTGGGGAGAAAAGTGGTGTCCCTCATTCCTGAACATCATTCTCGGTGGTTGGCAACTCCTGATCCGAAGGGGTGGAGACTGCAGCAGGTGCAGATCAATAGCCGTGAGACTGTGAGGAGGGCCTGGATGTTGGTGGTCCTGTGGTGGTTAGGCACTTGACGTTGGGGAGGTCCAGACATGTGACACATATGCCAGTCTAGAAATACGGATACCTCTACTTTGAGACCGCAAACGCATTTTGGTGGACGTGGGCCAACCGTCTCATGCACGATATGACAAAATATAGGTTTTCGAGTTTGCCAATGAACGGCCATTTTGATGTAACAAGAATCGCCATTTTGTTTTCTAACCATTGCTCATTTCTTTCTGTTCCTATTGCTTCGCAGTATATTTTCCGCTTACACTGCTCGGCTGTGAAATATTGTTGTCTGTATGTGAAAAGGACAAGGCGCAGGGCCGTGAGGATAACAAGAGTTCGCTGAAACACAAACGTAGGCAGCGCCAGGAAGAATGCCCGGCTCCCTCCCGAATGTAGCCTTGAAGCAGAGCTGCAGTGCATTTAATCATTTCACAGCTGCCAGCCAGTCTCGTTATATGGTAGAATATGTTAGAATAATACCGCTAAAGGCTTAAATTATGCTTTTCTTACGGCCTCCCTTTGCTGAGCCCGCTAGAGCATGTCGGCTCCCAGGACGCGAATAGCACCTGATAGATAGCAAGGTCCGGAATGCAACTACCCCCCCCGTAGATAGTTTGCTTCCAAGAACAGAAGCGCCGTGTTCTATTCAATAACCGAAAGATTCCTTCGCACTCACAAATTGCAAATTGTTACTAGAATAGATGTTTGAAGGTGTTATAGTGGTCGGAGATGTCCATCATCACACCAAGTTCAAAGAAACCCAATAAAGGGGGGTGTTAAACATGTCATAGCTGATTGTTTGATATGCATTTTGTATATATGTAACTGATGTATGTGATTCACTCTCTTGCGTCCGTCGAGGTCTAGAGATACACGTCGCGGGGCGTGAGACCGAGTTGACCAACTGAGACTTTTGCTTTGCAATAAAACCCTAGCTTTGGGAATACAACCTCGTGTGTGGCGTCTCTATCGTGTGTGGTGACTCGCCTTGTTTCCATAGACGTCAGGGTCCCCTAGGGGCCCCTTTCAAGATGGTGCCCGAATAGGGACCCTCCCCCACTTGTTCCATCGCGTAACGTTGTAATTGAGAAAGGCAGAGAACGGCGAGGACGGGACAATCAAGCCGGGATCCAGAGGTGTTCGGGGCGCCCTGTAAAAGTGATGAGAGACTCCTTTGCAGATCTGCACACATCTGATCCCTGATCGACTTGCCTGGCTAGAGAACAAGGAGGCGAGGGTCCCGAAACGTGTTGGAAGCCAAGAAACGCAGACACGACGTCCTTTGGTGCGTCAGTATACAGACGACTTGATTTATCAGGTGAGTCATTCCCCGATTCAAAGCTTCCTGATATTGGTTGAGAGTTGACTTTGCAAAATCAAACGCCCTAGGTAAGGTTGATTAACCAGGGGGAAGGTTGAAACATGCCTGGGGTATTGTCCACCCTAGCAGGGTTTTTCCGCTGTGGTAGACAATCTTTGGAAGATGGCCAAATTGTACCACATGGGGGAACGCCGACGTATGAGATGTATGTGAAGTATGGAGTGGGTGCAATAATATTATGTGAGACTTGGCATAGGCAAACCAGAAAGCAACAAGACCATCAGTGGCCGATTAATGGTAGTTTTGAGATAGCGAGGATAGACAACCTGGAAAGGGTTTCGATAAGAAAGAAAGCACGTCCTGCAGCATTTGAGACTATTAAAGACTGGAGAAAGGAAGCAATGCTCCGATTTAAAAGCAGAGCAAAGCATGCGCACAGGCATAAATCAAAAGGTGAGGTAGCGGAAGAAAAAGAAGAGGAGGAGTGGACTGAGAGTCTAAGAAGGGAAGGCAGGTGTGACCAGTTGAATATAGAAAAGATATACCCACAACGAGAATTACACATAGCAGATGAATTGATAGAAAATATATTGACCCATACAAAACAAGGCCCAAGATCAGAAGTAAGACCAGACACGTCAGTAGCTATTGCCCAGACCCTGCCCGTAGCTGAAGCTCTCCCTCCGGTAGCTTAAGCCCTCCCACAGCCACTGACCGCGTACGTAACACTTCCTATTAGCCAACCAGGCCCACAACAGACACTCCCTGTTCCCATTGTCCCATCCGCACCTCCCGCCTTAGACACAGGCTCGGTACTGTCCGTTCCTCCCGGGGTTGAAGTTGAAAACGCGGGGGCAAGAGGCGGGACTGACCAACGGGCGTGCACGAGGGTAACCCGCAGCGCAATCAGCAAAGAAAGGAAGGTGGAATTGCAGCAACAGGCAGAGATGTATATAGACAGGAATGATGGGACGGCAACATTGGCTTCGGTATATGACTTCCGTAGAAGCAACGAAAGACAGGTAGTGTTGGAATGCATGGGTGAATATTTGGTGGAAAAATGGAAACAGCTAATTGGGAAAATACCACCGCAGCGATTGTTAGATCTGAATGCATTAGCACGCTGTAGGGAGAGGGATGAAGAAGTGAGAGAACATGTGTATAGACTTTTTGAGCTTAGAGATGAATTAGATAATGATTATGTCGAAACGTTTACTGCACCTGTCAAAGTGTTTGCTACACCTGCATACAGGAAGAGGGATGTCGGGAGTCTTGGGAAGGGGGAAAAGGGGTCGCATAATAAACCGCAGCAATTACCATCGCCGGGGCAGAAGGATATGGTGAACGAATTATTGTTGCTAAAACAGGTGGGGGCAGACTTGAAAGAATGTCTAATAAGAACACAGGTACTATAACAGCAAGTAACCGGATATAATAGAGGGCGAGGGAACGCACAAGAAAGGAGTAATTTGAATATGCATGGGGGAACAGTGGGACCGAATCAGTGTGCATATTGTAAAGAGGAAGGACATTGGCGAGCGCAATGACTGCATCTACATAATAGAAATGGGTCTGGTCAGAGGAGACAGCATAGAGGACACCCAGGAGCGAATGGACCAAATAGGAATAGTATGCAGCAGCATCATAATAACGGAGGTAATCAAAACCAAGGCCAAAACCAAAATGCCCCAAACCAGATTCAAGAACAGCAAAATCAACAATATGGAAATCAGAGTGGGGGAAATAGAGGGAAGAGTGGAAATGTTTTCGATACACAGCCAAACACGTATTACAGTAATAGTAATGATTACACATCGGACGATGTGTTATTTCCCCAATAGGACAGCCCAGGACAGGGGTCGGAACCAGTGTCTATTCCCGTAAATCAAAGAGGACCCTACGTAGAAATGAGAGTCGGGAATGAGGAGCACCACTTTCTTGTAGATACAGGAGCACAGAAGTGTTCAATAGACCATCACTTGCTTCCGGATATACCACTGTCAGGGCAAAATAATATTTACGTAGGGTTCGGAGGTACACCAGTCATAAACCCAGTGTCCAAACCAGTCCCAGTTACCATAGGACCATTTACTGAACATTGTCCTTTCCTTCTAACAGAAAATTGTGGAGAAAATGTGTTGGGATTAAATTTGTTGAAAAAACTAGGTTCTGTTATACATTGCACGGCAGACGGAGTGTTTCTAACGATATGGTCACACGATGCGCCTGTGTCAGAATTCATGTCTGAAGCATTACCAGGGGAGCTAAGTAAAGTACCAACCTGTATATGGGCAATGCATGACAATGATGTGGGATGTTTAAAGATAGAGCCAGTAAAGATTATTTTGAAAGAAGGTGTTACCCTACCGCGAATACCCAAATACAAAATTTCGGTTGAAGGTGAGAAAGGATTGAAGAGTATTATTACTGATTTGGTGAAATTAGGGGTAATCGAGGAAATCACAGGCAGTACATGCAACAGCCCGATTCTTCCGGTTTATAAAAAAGGAGGTAATGCGGTACCATACCGTTTCATAATTGATCTACGCGCATTGAATAAGGTAGTAGATCCGCAATTTCCTCTAGTGCCAGACGTCACTACAATATTGACAATGATACCTGTTTCAGCAGAATATTTTAGTGTAGTACATTTGAAAAACGCATTCTTTAGTATTCCAGTGGACAAGGACAGTAGATATTTGTTCGCGTTCACATTAGGAGGACGATCATTTACATTCACGCGGATTCCGCAAGGTTACACGGAAAGTCCAAGTATTTACAGTAGAGCATTAAAAGAACAGCTAGACATGGTGGAATTACCTATGGGTTGTGTACTTTTGCAATACATAGACGATCTATTGCTAGCTGCAGACACAGGGGAGATTTGTAAAGAAAGCACTGTATTACTACTGTCACACCTAGCGGCACATGGCCATAAAGCTAGTTTGAAGAAATTTCAGTATAATCGAAAGGAGGTGGCTTATTTGGGCTACCTACTTTTGAAAGGAGGGAGAAGACTAACACCAGAACGCATAGAAAGTATTTCTTGTATGCCTATTCCAAAGACACAAAAAGGAGTCAGAGCCATAATAGGCATGGCTTCATATTGCCGACAATGGATTGGTAATTTTGCGTTAATTGTGAAACCATTAGTGCATTTAACTAGAAAGGATGCGGTTATGCCTTTGCAGTGGGATGAGGAATGTCAGAGAGCATTTGATGGATTGAAAACTGCATTATGCTCGGCTCCAGTTTTGGGTACGCCGAACTATGAGAACATTTTTAGACTATTTGTGTGTGAAAGTGAAGGATGTGCATTGGCGGTTTTGACACAGGAACAAGGTGGAAGAAATAGGCCGTGCGGCTATTTTTCTTCTGTACTGGACCCTGTAGCGCGCGCACTACCACGATGTTTGCAATCTGTCACGGCGGCTGCTGCGTCAGTGAAACAAACGGAAGGGATGATATTGGGGCACACTTTAATTCTGATGGTGCCATATGCCATAGACGTTCTATTAAATAGGACACAGACGCAACACCTCACCTCTGCTAGATTGACAAGATATGAGATTATCTTGTTCGCGCCCCATATCCAAATTATGAGGTGTAGCGCTTTGAATCCTGCAGAATTAATGCCACTGACCTTAAAAGAAATTGGGAAGAATGAATCACCCCCCCACGATTGCTTAATGGTCACTGAGGAAGAAACCAAGGGAAGAGTTGATTTAAGTGATATTCCACGGAAAGAGCCGGATGGAGAGTTATTTTGTGATGGCTCATGTTTTATATTATATGACAACTGCCGTATACGCTATCACTACCCTAGAGAGTGTTGTAGAAAGTAAAAGAATCCCCTATAATTCAGAACAAGCCACGGAAATAATAGCATTGACCAGAGCCTGCGATATTTCTGAAAATTTGAATGTGAATATATATACTGATAGTCAGTATGCTTTTGGAGTGGTTCATAATTTTGGTCGACTCTGGGCTAAGAGAGGGTTTCTGACATCACATGGTGCCAGAATTCAACATGGCCCTTTGATTGTACAATTGCTGTCTGCGTTTCCAAAGCGCCTACCAATAATGAAATGCAAGGCACATAAAAAAGTAGCATGCAAAATAGGAGAGGGAAACGCGTTTGCAGACAGAATTGCGAAACAAACTGCCACTGATTTGAATACCAAGATGATGACGGTTCAGACAGAGGAAGTACCCTGTATGATAGAAGATGGAGTTGCGACTGTCAAAGAAATGCAGGCCGAGGCTACGGCAGATGAAATACAGGGATGGGCAGAGAGATCTGGTGAGTTGGATCTGGAGGGTTGTTGGGTGGACAAGGGAACTAGAAACTGGATGTTGCCAAATTCGTATGTGACTGCAATGGTCACAATGGCCCACAGCCCTACGCACATCTGTGCCAAGAAAATGATACAGCACCTTTCTACAGTATGGCAGAATATAAACATAAAAAAGAATGCAGAGAGGTTGGTGCAGAACTGTATCACGTGTTTACAACACAATGTAGGAAAGGGAACAGTGACTCCAACAGGCAGTTTTGGCCCGCCCTCCATGCCGTTTGAGGTAGTTCATTTTGATTTCATGGAGATGGAGAGGTGCCAAAACTTAAAATACGTCTTGGTGGTGATCTGTGCATTCAGTAAGTGGGTGGAGGCATATCCTTTGAAAGATTGCACAGCAATGAGTACGGCAAAAGTAATGTTGAAGGAGTACTTTTCCAGATTTGGCTTGCCCCGGGTCCTATGGTCTGATAATGGACCGCATTTTGTGGGTGCAGTGGTATTACAGATATGTGCTGGTCTCCAGATTGATAAGAGATTCCATAGTTCAAGGCATCCGAGTTCTGCCGGTCTTGTGGAGAGGCACAACGGGATTCTTAAATCAAAGATTAGTAAGATTTGTGCGGGAAGCAAGTTGAGTTGGGTGGATGCATTACCAATAGCACTATTATGCATGCGTACGTCTGTACAGGCTAAAACTGGGCTCTCCCCGTACGAAATCATAATGGGGAGGCCAGCAAATGTTTGGTGCGCACCTCAGCCAAACGACTTAGCAAAATAGAACATCCTGTGCTTAGTACTTATTGTGGCCTTTTAATGCAGAAATTGCGCTTGATTCATCAGCAGGTGCAGGAGGCATTACCAGTAAGATACACCGGTCCGGGGCACGCGCTGGAGCCAGCAGACTGGGTGCTGCTAAAAAACTTTGAAAGAAAGTCATCATTAGCACCCAGGTGGCGCGAGCCCCATCAAGTACTTTTGGCGACACAGACGGCAATACGGGTGGATGGAAGGAAGTCGTGGATCCATGCCACTCATGCCAAGAAGATTCCAACTGCAATGAAAGACTTGCCTGACAATGATGACCGGAAAGAGACAGCGGTCCCAGAAACGAAAGAAACTGTTACCAGTAAGCAGCCACCTAATCTGCCAAAACGAGAAGTGAAACTCGAAACAAAGCCTGAGACGATTGCAAAAGAGGGGGAAGGGCAAAGAGTGCCCCAACATTGCCCAGCAGAATCGACATCACTGCTGACCGACGCGAAATCTGCCTTGCAGATACCAGCAAAACCAAATCGTGTACCCCTTTGGCACCCACAAGCACTTGCCAGCACGCCAAAAAACGGATCTGCATCATTGGCACGGCGCACACCAGCACCTGCAGTAGCGCCACAGGCTGACTTCGAGCCTGAATCTGGAAGTGCACCGGCACTGTTCACGGATCATACAATACCAGGAGCAAGGCGATACAACCTGTGGCCTCGAAAGACAAAGTGATCCGCAGTCTTTTTGGTGTTTATGTCAACCTCTGGTTCAGCTCATGGACGGAGAAGGAACCAGAGATGTAGAGGAGAGAAGCGTGAGAATTGTGCAAGTCGGACAATTCAAGACTCGCGGCTCCTCGGTGCGATTATAAAAAGTACATGTGTCCGGAACCAGAGCGGACAAGCTGGGCGCACATGGTACTATGGCAAGTGAGATAACTGATTAACAGTACATGTGTCCGGAACCAGAGCGGACCAGCTGGGCGCACATGATACTAAGGCGATAAGATAACTGATCAAAGGTCCTCTGAGCAGTATAAGAAGGGACAAGTGATCGCGCCTAAAAACGAATAATCGAATCCAGGCTAAAAAGGACAGGCAGAACTGAACTGTGACAAAGAATTCCATTGAACATATAAACATCAGAGCAAGCGTGACGAAGAGAGATATCCACAACAAACTGTGATAAGGAAGAAGAAGGACGACGAGAAAAATGCCGGGACCGGTTCCAGCCTCCTCCTGCACCACCACCACTGAGAATGAGTCAGTTATAAAGACAATGGGCCTCATTACACGGACGGTGGTAAGGGTTTACCGGTTCCGGTATTTTACCGGTACCGGTAAAACCTTACCGCCTTACTACGAGGTCCCTTTGCGGGTTGGAGAATTTAACCAACCCGCAAAGGGACCAGGGAGCTAATTACAGTACCGCAATTTGCAGTGCCGTAATTAGCACCTTCCCCATTCCCATTATGTCCTATGGGGCAAAAATGGGAATGGGGAAGGGCAATGGGGGAAGGGGGAATTACCGCCCCACCAACCTTGGAATAGGGCGGTAATTCGCCTTTCCACCAAGGCGGTGCTGGTATTTTACCGGCATGGACCAAGGTGCTAATAGCACCTTGGTCCGCCGCGTCCGTGTAATGAGGCACTATAAGTTTGAGAAAAACGCATGGTAAAACAAATTGTATGCTGGTACTAACAATAATAATGTGCTTTATGAGCGTGGTAGCACCAATATCGACAGCCTTAATATTATGGTGGGTAGAAACAATACACCCACTAGAAATGTTTTTACCAATAATTAATATATCCACTACTGAAAGCCCGGTTTAGGTGATCACTTATACCCTACCCCCAAATGAAAAAAAACACAGGGAAGGTTTTGGAAATAACACCTTACTGCTGATAATGAACATGACACATGCAATCCTGAAGAAAACAAACTGCTGGGTATGTGCCCATTTACCACAGCATGCCAGGAAAGGAATAGGGTGGTATGTGCAGCCATTACCATTAAGTTATGCATGTAGTGCATCTTTAGGTGCAATGTTCTATGGGAAATGGAATGAGAGTAATACGGGTCAATTAGACAGAACCAACATAAATGAGTTTGAGGAGATAATAATGAAGCCTGTGGGTTGTTCCATTTTCCATAAAGCACAAGTAATAGCCCCAGAGCCCACGAGGAAAAGTACACGGAAGATAACACAACAAAATAGACGAGATAGATTGTCCCCGCCAGAAAAAAAATCTGTAATGATGTTTCGTGTAAGAACAGAAGGGGACAAAGATGTAATTCCCCCATATTACACTGTGAATTATAGCCCAAGAACTGTCCCTTTTTGTCTAAAAAAGAAAGGCTCTTTTTCAGTCGGAACATATACTGGTTGTATGAATACAGTGGTACTAAAATGGGAAATAGAACCAGTATACATAGGTGATCCAGTTTACTTTATATGTGGAGAGAAAGCATACCCTTAGTTGCCCAGAAACTGGGGAGGTACATGTTACCTGGGGATACTGTTCCCAGGAGTATTCCTCTTAGAAACAGCAGCCATGGCCAGATTATCCAAGACTAGAGTCAAAAGGACTGACAAAGGTGTTTTAATAGCAACTGATGTAGCGAAATCATTCATTCCATTCTTAGGACAGATAGTGAACTCCTATAATATAAGGCAACTGTCCAGAATCCTAAAGAATACAATAAACACAACAACAGATATATTATTTAATATGACGTTGGAAGAAAGAGGAATCAGGTTAATGACGCTGCAAAATAGAATGGCTCTCATTGTGATCCTGGTTGATCGTGGGGGAATTTGCAAAATAGTGGGATCAGCATGTTGCGTTTATGTTGATGACTATTCCCCCACGATCTTTGAAGCAATAAAGAAAATGCGCGTTCTAAGTTCTGAACTCCCCACTGGAGAAGGGAGCTGGGGAATAGGATCTTGGTTTTGGGGAATGTTACGACCTTGGGGATGGAAGTTGATCTCAATATTAGTAGTGGTGTTCGGAATATTCCTAACGTGCTGTTGTTGTATACATTGTTTACCCATAGTTTGCGCAGAGGTAACTGAGCGATGTACGGAAGGATGCATGCATATGATAACAAAGAAAAAACAACCTCATGATCGAACTAGCCCAGACCCAAATGAGATGAGAGCATTAAAAGAGTTGATGGCAATAGATATTGATGAAGACAATGATGTCCACGATAGCATGCAAGACTCAGACATAAGTACTTCAGATTCATCATCACTAGAGGAGGTTTCAATAAATAGATGAGACGTTTGGCATACGGCCAAAGGAGGGTTTGTCAGTCTAGAAATACGGATACCTCTACTTTGAGACCGTAAACGCATTGTGGTGGCCGTGGGCCAACCGTCTCATGCACGATATGACAAAATATAGGTTTTCGGGTTTGCCAATGAACAGGCATTTTGATGTAACAAGAATCACCATTTTGTTTTCTAACCATTGCTCATTGCTTTCTGTTCCTATTGCTTCGCAGTATATTTTCCGCTTACACTGCTCGACTGTGAAACATTGTTGTCTGTATGTGAAAAGGACAAGGCCGCAGGGCCGTGAGGATAACAAGAGTTTGCTGAAACACAAACGTAGGCAGCGCCAGGAAGAATGCCCGGCTCCCTCCCAAATGTAGCCTTGAAGCAGAGCTGCAGGGCATTTAATCATTTCACAGCTGCCAGCCAGTCTCGTTATATGGTAGAATATGTTAGAATAATACCGCTAAAGGCTTGAATTATGCTTTTCTTACGGCCCTCCTTTGCTGAGCCCGCTAGAGCATGTCGGCTCCCAGGACGCGAATAGCACCTGATAGATATCAAGGTCCGGAATGCAACTCCCCCCCGTATGTAGTTCGCTTCCAAGAACAGAAGCGCCGTGTTCTATTCAATAACCGAAAGATGCCTTTGCACTCACAAATTGCAAATTGTTACTAGAATAGATGTTTGAAGGTGTCATAGTGGTCGGAGATGTCCATCATCACACCAAGTTCAAAGAAACCCAATAAAAGGGGGGTGTTAAACATGTCATAGCTGATTGTTTGATATGAATTTTGTATATATGTAACTGATGTACGTAATTTGCTCTCTTGCATCCCTCGAGGTCTAGAGATACACGTCGCGGGGCGTGAGACCGAGTTGGCCAACTGAGACTTTTGCTTTGCAATAAAACCCTAGCTTTGGGAATACAACCTCGTGTCTGTCGTCTCTATCGTGTGTGGTGACTCGCCTTGTTTCCATAGACGTCAGGGTCCCCTAGGGGCCCCTTTCACATAAGTTGTGTCTCCCCCATGAGGTTGCTCTGTGGACAGTTGTGGGTCTTAATGGGTCCATGGTGACTGTGCAGTGGGGACGGGAGTCAATGACTCAAAACTCGAGTTGGTTTAAGAGGGTTGCCCCGCCCCTTGTAGATGGGACTGAGATGGATGAGTTTGTTCCCCTGCAGGGTGGTGGCCCGGTGATGCCAGATGATCAGGTTGACAGGTTGACCTGGTGGTTTCAACACCAGGTGGGTAAGTTGTATCCCAGGATACTTCCCCGGGAGTGGTGTGTCCTGGTCTGGTGTCAGATTTGTCTCTCCGGAGGTACCCACAACATATGGAGCATAGACCTCCAGAAAGAGTTGGGACTATGATCTTGAACGATTAACCAATTATTTGATTAATGTTATTTTGTGTAGGGTGACATTTTGGGTATTTGTTGTTTGTTTTAAAAGGGACAATTGCTGGGATATTCTACTGTGATCTGTCACGTTTGTCAGTTGATGACTCACGTGTGTGTAAGGGCGGTGTATGTGAATAAAGGGAGGCCATGCCTGGGTGAAGGCATGGCTTCCTCCAACCCACAACGGTAGACTGAGTCATTATTCAGATCACAACAATGTTGAGACCCATTGGAATATGCAGGCCAGTTCAGAACATTGATTTCCAGCATAAGACTTGGTGAATGAACAAAAATGGGCCTCTTTCAACTTAACCAAAGTGAACAGGCGCTCAAGTGAAGGAGAGTGTGCCTGAAAACTTAAAACTGCTGAATGTGCCCAATGTATTCCAAAAGACATGTGTTTCTGCAAATGCTGTTTGAATAAACTGTGAAAAGCCACCATTTGACTGGAAAAGACTGATAGCAGCATCTTCCATTAACTTCCATGAAACACAAGACTCTGATCCAGGAATCTAAGTGAAGTCGAGCATATTGAATTTGACACTAATAAAAACACTTACTTTCCAACATCCAACATCCAACATGGCATAATTCAAAAGGAAAGGCTTACTTGGTTTTAAAAGTGAACACTGGTTTCCTATGGTAAACTGTGGCCTATGTGTGAACAATGCAGAAATGGACACTCATGTCTTTTCAAATATTATGTAAAAAAAATATTTTACTCATGGACAGCAGGCCCAGATGCAATAGAAATGTCAAGTGTAAAACACATCTTTTTAAATTTAAAATGCTATTATTTTAGAATTATGTTTGTAGCTTGTTTTTCCCTATTGAACTAAATCCTGTGTCCCTGGAACTCTGACCTCAAAGACCTTTGGCTGGGGCCCACCAGATAAACACGTCTGTTTCAGTGGAATCCAAAGGAATACAAAGATTTTAGATCAAAATTGTGGAAGGGTCAGATAAAGCAGCTAACAGAACTGACCTTTCAGGACTGTGTTGACCCCCAATACATTGCCTCTCAGAGCAACTAATGGATCTTCAAAGAGTATGTAGAAACAGACATTACTGATAAGCAGATGTCTACGTTATGTGACTTTGGAGAAATGGTTACTCTTCGGGTGTGAGCTAGATGTGAAACTGCATGCTTCTATATTAATGATTGCCATTTCAAACACATTGAAGACCTTTTTCATTAATAATAGGAGAACCCTACATTGTGATGGGCTCATTCAGGACTCATTTAGAATATCACCAAATGCCTGTCAGTGCTATGCAAATATTAGCAATATGCCATATGTGTAATTTGAGTTATAGATGAAAATGGGCTTGTGAAACTCATGTAAATCAGAAAAATCTGAAACTTGCTGGTGAACTGATAGAAAGAAAAAAATCATGTGTTTTTTGTGTGAAGTTTGATATGCTATGTCCAGCTCATAAATAAACCATGAAAACGGATAGCTCCTCCCAGGAAGGCTGTGCCACAATAAAATGAGTGTCCCCCGGTTCGTCATAAATTGTAGAATTCAAAAATATCAATGCCTATGTACTTATATAAAAAGAGAAGATAGTTGCCATCTAGTAACAAATATGTTAAAACAAGTCATTTAAAATGATGCATTTCTCCCCTCCCATCCTTATCCATAATCCAGAACTTCTATACTCCTTGTCCTTTTTGTTGGCAGTGAGTGGGTGGATTGGTGGGAGCGGGAGGAAGAGAGATGTCCAATCCGAAGCGTGGCAATATTGATAATGTGTATGTGTCATCAGCACTATATAATATCAATTTCCAATCTGAAGTAAACAAAAAACAACTAGCAAGAGAGACAAGAGGAGACCAAAAGAAGGAGAGAAAGAACAACCAGAGAAGGGAGATAAAAGCCTAACCAAGACGGAGAGGAGACCCTTGGACATTTGCTGGGGACTTCTGTTTGGAAAGCTGGGAGCTCTATCTGAGAGAAGCCAGTGGCTGCTGGGACCTTGCTGTGGAGAGAGGCCTGATGTATGAGCTGCCTACCTGTTTCCAAATGAGGGTCTGAGCTCAGGCTGGCATACTGAGCTGAGAATAGAGAGCTCCTATGTAAGTAGATATATCCCCAAAGCTATCCATTGTGTTGGGAACTACCTGCCTTAATCCTTTCCATTTAATTGTGGGTGGGTGATGAAACTGCGCAGACCCTTGGCACATGTAACTAAAGTTAATTCAATTGGTTCCCATATAGAAAACATCAAAGGGTGAGTTTTGTTAAAATTTCAAACTAACAAATCTCAATCCCAGTGTGTTACAGCCACCATAGTCAATAAAGTAATTGGGTGATCCTATTTTCCCATTTATTTCCAAACCAGAATCCCAAAAAGCCCTGCATGTCATTTTGAATATAGTGTGTTCCAAAATGGATTTTCCCATTGAGTATATTTTCCAAACTGCCTTTCCGAACAAAACGCCCAAACGCAATTCCTAATCTATTCCCACTCCCTGAACCTTGCCTTTGAACTCAGGGGTGTCATAGATGACTGATGCTTGGGATGGGGGGTGCTGGGAGAAAAGAGCATGTTGATCAATGAAGTGAAGATTGCACATTATTAAAGTGTCTTATGTATGAAAGTGCAGATAAATCCCATTGTGCTGATTTGAAAATTTGTGTTGCTGTTGCAATTGAAAGTTTATTCAAAAATACATGTTGGTCATACTGATGCAAACACATTTCATAAGTGATTATTGTGCTGTGCCATATAGTTGGTGGTTTGTGTTATTGTAGAGAACTTACTATCAATTGTGTAAATGTAAATTCATATATACTATTATTTCTATACCCCAGCCTGGTTCCTGGCTTATTGGTGATACAGGGGGCATCAGTTTGGTGGTATTATACAGGTTGAAGACCTAACCAAATTAGAATCTGCTAAGCGTTTTGTTGAGCGACACCTTGATTGGGGAATATTGACTGTCCAATAAACTGTGTCAAATTGGGTGCTTGAGTTGGGTCTTAGTTGAGAGTTTTCACTTGTGGCATTTGCAGTAGCAGCAGACTATTCATTTGGGTGTAAATCCATTACAGTGGATGTAAAGTTGTGTTTGCATTGTTAAGATGCCACTCAGACTTGAACCCTCGTGCCAGGGAGGTGTATAGATACAACATAAGATTGAAAAGAATTGTTTTGACTTGACATTATGAATAGAAACTAAGCAGGAACGGGTTGAGATGTGCCCTTGCATAGAGAGGGTATAAGGTTGCAGAACACATTTCAAAATGAGCACCATAGAAATCAATGCTGCCAGAAAGCACCTCCTATCCATATTATGTATTCCATGTAAATGCTTGGAGGAAGAACATGAAATGTGGAAAGCCAGAATGATGCAGGAGGTTAGCTCTGAAAATGCTGACATGTTGCAGGATAACGGTGTGTTACATCAAGCTCTAACAGACTTTTATATGACACAAACTATTAGAGATGAGCAGACTAAAATGGCTCAGTTCACACCATATATGCAGGGCCATTGCTGATAGTGGAAGAACAACATCAGAATAGTGTGGCCTCTGTACAGAACCATGCTTAGCTTTTGAATGAGGTCCAGGAAGAGCTCAAAAAATTAGAAACTAAAATGCAACAGAGCCACATTTTGGAGTTAAAACAAGAAAGTCTCAATGAGCAACTCAAAAATGAGTGGAACACACAGCAACAAGAAAATACAGAGCATGAAATGCCGGTGTGTGCACTGCAACAGGAGCATAAAGAATGTGTGGGAAGACTGGGCACACTGTAACACAAACTAAATGATCATATTATTCATAATGGATTCATTTTGGCGGACATTATCACATTCTAATCACAACTACAACAAATGAATACTGAACATTGCCAATTAATTAAGAAAGGTGATTTTTATCAGATGCCCCAAGATCTGAACAACTTGAAACAACAGAGAAGGCAATTGAGGAAAGAAAAGGACACATTAAACCAAAAGAATAGTGTCCTTTCTCAGGAAGTGTGTCAGTTAAAGATGGATGAAGAGAAAAGATGTTCTCAGGAACTGACTGACATTAGGCTAAAAACTGCAGAATTAATGAATCATGTAAGGCAAGCCGAGCATGACAATTTGCAGACCGCACAGCTCAGAAATGTGCAAGAAGAAGAGTCCATTGAAAATAAAATGCTCTGAATATGCGCACACAATGCAAACCTCATAAAATGAAAATGATTCCAATTGTGAAGAAATCAACGGACTAAAAGATAGATTAATGGCCCAAAGTAAAGTGTTTGAAGCCACTCAAGCACTCAAGTCTCTGCACCGAACCAAGAGATAGGGACTGAGAATAATAGGTGTGAGAGGTTGGCAAATGAAATAGCCAAATACAAAAAGGCTTTGAGTGACAGTGGGGTCATTAAATGTACACGGGCTCAACTCGCCTACAAAGAGGTCGCTAATGGTGAGGGAATTTGCAAGGCTCCCGCTTCACTTCCTCTTTGTACAAGAAACTCATTGGGTTTGGGGTAAGGAACCTAAGCTCAAGGACAAAACCATTGACCAGATGTTCACGGCGTCTTCCCAGGCAAAGAAGCGAGGTGTAGCTTTATTGGTTTCCCCCGGGGCCCATTTTGCGTTTAAAGCTTTGAAATCAGATCCGGATGTTCGATATCTCATGGTAAAAGGGGAAGTGCGGGGCCAGTTGTTTACTTTGGTTTGCATATACGCTACAAACGAAGCGCAGGACACCTTCTGACTGGGAGTGAAAGAGATAATAATGTCATTTTCTGAGGGCACCCTACTGGTGGGTGGGGATTTCAATATGGTTCTCTGCCCCGAGAGGGATAGGAAGTCTGCTAATCCCTGCCCTAACAGTCGTCTCCACAAGAAACTGGCGGCGGCCTTTCAGGAAGTGAACGGGGAACTGTGCTTGTGTGACACGTGTACCTCCGAGCAGGGCCGGAATCCCGATTACACTTTCTATTCAAGGCCACATGCTGCTTTCTCTCGTATAGATTACATTTCGGTTAACTCCTCGCTGCAGGGAGAGGTCTCGAGTTCGGGAGTGGAGATTGTCCCTTGGACGGATCATGATATGGTAAAGATTAGGTTGGGTCTTCCCCCTGCCCCGGCATCTGGATCCCGGTGGAGGTGCAACAACCTCCTCCTGCAAGACAAGGAGGTACGCCAATCCCTCCTAGTAGCCATAGAGGACTATTTCTCCCTCAATGATAACGGGGAGGTTGGTACTATGGGAGTATGGGAGGCATTCAAGGCAACTATTTTAGGCAACCTTATTGGTATAGGGTCTGGGAAAAAAAGGGAGAGAGGCCTCAAGAGAAATTGTTAAGGTAAAAGATAGAGGCTATTCAACTGGGGGGGGGGAGTTGAAAACCCAGATGTTTCCCGGGAAATGGGAGGAATTACAGAGGTTGCGATCTAAGTTGGCGGACCTCCTGGTGGGACAAACGGAGAGGAAGCTCTCTTTTCCGAAACAGAAATATATGGAAAAGGGGGAAAAGGCGGATAAGATACTGGCCCGGAGGCTTCGTGAGCTCAGGAATAGCAGGAGGGTGAACTCCATCCACACTCCGGATGGGGACTCGACCGTGAGGGATAGCAAGATAGCGGAACAATTTAGGCGATATTATGAAAAACTGTATTGCTCGGAATATATGGGTGATGGGAATGAAGTTGACAGCTTCCTAGACTCCCTCCCGATCCCGGGCCTTCTTCCCGACAAGGCTGATTCTCTGGAGCACCCCATATCCCTGCAAGAAATAATAGACACCATATCTTCATTAAAGAGCGGCACTGCCCCGCGGGATGATGGTTATACAGTTAAGTTTTATAAGACCTATCGGTCCACGCTAGCCCCGTTTATGGCCAAGATGTTCAATACTGCGCTGGACCAGGGCTCCCTCCCACCCACGATGATGTCTGCTTTGATCGAGTCCTCCCCAAAGAGGGAAAGGATCCCTCCTACTGCCAATCATATCGCCCCATATCCCTCCTCAACACTGATGTTAAAATATTGGCCAAACTCCTTGCAAATAGACTGGCGAAAATCCTCCCTACCCTAGTGCATGGAGATCAAGTGGGCTTCATCCCGGGTCGCCAGGGATCAGATAACACAAGAAAAACTCTTGATCTCATGCATGAGGCATCCAGACAGAGGGTGGAGGGTAACCTTCTCTCACTAGACTCAGAAAAGGCCTTCGACCGTGTAGAGTGGCCTTACATGGGCAGGGTACTCCGAAAGATGGGTTTGGGGGATAACTTTTGTGGGTGGGTCGCAGCATTATATAATGGCCCCTCGGCGAGAGTACTGGTCAACGGAGGCACTTCGGAACCTTTCTCCCTTTCTAGGGGCACCCGACAGGGATGTCCCCTGTCACCTCTTCTGTATGCTTTGGCAATGGAGCCCCTGGCCATAGCAGTTAGGAATGATCCGGAAATCACGGGAATAAGGTGTGGCAACTGTGACTTTAAACTCTCCCTACCTGCAGATGATATTCTGGGTTACCTAACAAATCTTCAAGACTCCCTACCCCGGTTATTCGATCTCGTACACTACTTCGGCTCCTTCTCAGGGTTGAAGGTAAACAAGTCCAAATCAAGCATCATGCCCATGGGTCCGGGGGATCGAGACATCGGGGGTGACACCGACATACTGGGGGTGAGAATAGAGCGGGAGTCCACTAGGTATTTGGGCACCACCATCCCCAGAGATTTATCCCAACTTTACCAATTCAATTTCCCGGGGATCCTGGCCCAGGTTAGCAGCAACCTCAGACGGTGGGCACCCCTTACACTTTCCTGGCTTGGGCGCATGGTCACGGTGAAGATGAATATCTTGCCCCGCCCCCTTACCTTTTTGCAGCGCTCCCCGTGGTGATTCCCGAGGCCTTTTTCAAGGCACTTCAGTCCCGGGTCCTCCAATTCATTTGGAACGGTAAAAGGACTAGAGTCAAAACTTCCACCCTGACCCTCCCAAAGCTTCGTGGCAGATTCGGTCTCCCCAACTTTAGGCTTTACTATAAAGCAGCTCAGCCCCGGGTGATGCTAGAGCATGTGAGGGACGACATGGGAACTTATTGGACCCATATTGAGGACATTCACACCCACCTGAAAAAAGTCAGAGACCTTCTGTGGGCTCCCCCTAAAGCTCTCCGCTCTCAGCTCAGAACACACCCTACCCTGGCGGCCCTGTGGGCAGCTTGGAAGCCCAACGAAGTTAATAAACAATTGTCTTATTGGCCGTCCCCCTTGACTTTGCTCTGGGGCCCCCCCATCGACCTGGGCTCCAGGGGCTTCCGAGACACCCAGTCCTGGTCAGATATGGGCTTGGAGAGGGTCTCTCAGCTTTTTCGTGAAGAGGGCTTCATAGAATACGACAAATTGATCGAAGCATTGGAAGATAGCCCTCCCTCGGTCTTCAAATACTCATGCTTAAAGGGGATTTTGGCCCATTCTCGGTGGGCCGACCAATTTAAACACCCCCTCACTCCCTTTGAAAACATCTTGGCCAAACGTACATCCCGGAAGGGCTCTCTATCTATGTTCTATAGCGTTTTGATAACGGCAGACCTAGAGGGCAGACAACCCTTCAAAAACGTATGGGAAGAAAGGCTGGGCATGCCACTAGACGACCATACTTGGAGGGCAATCTTTAAATGTATCTTTACGGGCTCTCTATGTACCGCTGCTATGGAACACAGCTTCAAAATTCTCCATTCATGGCACCGCCCCCCGGCCACGTTGTCCAAGATGTTTAGGGATGTGTCCCCCTCTTGCCCTAGGGGTTGTCATGAACGGGGCACTTGGTTTCACATGTGGTGGGGATGCCCGGTTATACAGGTTTACTGGTCGGAATTACTCAGTTGGATTAAGGATATCGAGGGGTTTTGCCCGTCCCTACTACCGTTGGAAATCCTCCTGGGCATTCCCATGCTGGAGACAGAATTGAATGCATTTCCCAAGGTCATCGGGGCCATGCTGAGAGCGAGGAGACTAGCACTCACCCAAAAATGGAAAAGCGCCTCGGCTCCGTCCAAGGAGGAATGGCTCTGTAAACTTAGGTCGATTTTTATATATGAAAAGCTCACTGCAATAACGAACGACACTATGTCGGACTTTGTACAAGAATGGACCGCAGTTCTTCTCCATGAGGATTGTATTTCTATGCGTTTGTAGAATGTATACTAAGCTGCTTCAATATTGTGCCCATCTTCACGTCCCCCAGGGACCCGGTCTGTTTCCTAATCAGTTGACTCTCTGACAGACACCACTGTCTCAAGTGGTACGCTTAATAATCAAGTGGTAAGCAAGTGTTCTCCCCAAAGTTATTATAGTTTGCAATTCCTCAAAACTTGGTATGTTGAATTATTGTGGGGGTGGGGCAGGAGGGGGGAATTGGGGAAGGGAGTTAATACTAAAAATACCGACAACCTGGTTCATTTTGATGTTTTTGCTGGCTGGGTTGGCTTTCTCACCCAACCTTATATGTATGTTGTCAATAAAAATAAAGTTTAAAAAACAAAAGGCTTTGAGGAACTACAACCAGTCACGGTATGCAAAAGCACCCTCGATCACAGAGTGGTGACCTCTCTACCAGGGACCTCAAGCCAATTAACCACTTCAATGTATCCAGAGTGCAGCTGACCTCATGAGTACCACTTATCAAGAACAGGGAAACATGAGGCAGCTGACCTCACACAGGCCTAGTCAAACTGATCCAGAAGGGCAATCCTTATCTGACATCAATGAGGATTCAGGGTTACCAAGCAGAAGGGAAAGTGACCGGACCAGTGGGCTCTGGGAAATCAAAAATACCCTAGCAAGTACTTCCGACCAGGAGGACTCCAATGATGAATTGATCAGGGAGTTGGACTGCCATGAATTGAAACTACAAAGGGACCACCTAGTCTGCTTTCAGAAAGAGAAGTGCCAGAGTTTCAGCCTAGACAGAGCATCTTGAAACCCTCCACACATTAAAGGAGATGGGGGAATTCCCCTGCATACCTAGAAGGAGGGATGAGGGTATGAGTATTCTCCTGTGCATAAAGGGGATTACAAGGGAAATGACCCTGAGAGTTCACAGCACCACAGTGGAGAAGACTCCAGACCCCGTTTTTCTGGGAGGTTTTCCCAGTCTCATAGAGTTAGGGAGCACCTAGAGGACAGCTAATGGACCACCAACAGTACCAGCTCTGAGTCAGAGGGTGAGTGGACTCAGGTACAGCAGAAAAGGAAACCTGCCAAACAGGAGAAAGGTCTTGTGAAAGACCCAATTCGGCAAATAAAGGCCATAAGAACTTCATAACTCCCTACCATAAGAATGCAAAATATTCAGTATGGAAGCATCTAGAGCTTTATGTTTTTGTCTGTCCTAAAGAAGAAAAAAAACGGTAGGAACAGGCACACACAGATTGATTTACCCGAAAATGGACAAAGGGAACCAGACATTGTGAAATAGTGTAGATTGTAATGAGTGACCAATAGAGGTGGTCACATGTGCATGGAGAATGAGAAGTGTGTGAAGTGGAAAAGAAAGTGAATGAACGGTGGGAATTGGTATGAGTGAGACAAGATTTTTATTGAACTTTATTGATGGCATCGTGATGTGATATTAATGAAATTGTGAAAATTAATGTTTGTCAACTGATTCATTTTTAACAATTTGGAATAATGAATGTTGATTTTGTATTGAAAAAATGTTTATCGATATAGATGAAAATATGAACTTGGTATAAAGTGTCATCCCGCATCCACTGGTCCATAGTGTTGCTCCTATATATATTGTATAGCCCAAAGGAACAGGTTGGAATCGGGCATCCTCTTTTTTGTTTGACCTTTTCGGGAGCAGCAAAGGTATGAATCAAGACCTCCGTACCAACCAGAAATAGTTTTACAAATGGAGCGCCTGGTCCAACAACGAACCCAAGATCTGGGTCGCATGTGGAGGGCTCAGTTGAACCCTCAAATAGAACCTGCTGCCCAGAATAACCCAACACCCGGGTCTGATGCCCCAGGGTGAAATGACTGGAAGAGAATTCTGACAACCAACAGGTTCCTGAAGAGGAGGCCCGGGTGTAGGGCTCACCCTAGTGGAGGATTCCTTTCACACCAGAACAAAACCCCTAGAAACCTCTAAACCTGAATATTATCTTCTACCCTGAAAACGCTGGATCTAAAGAACAGAGGGTAAGTAGGAGAAAGCAAAAGAAAACCCACTTTGTGGAGGAAGTCTGCATCATCCCATTTGAAGGAGAAGAAACCCTGGAGGATTCAGGTAAGAACATGTTCTCTTTCAGGGATGGAGGGATCCCTCCCAAGGAAAAATGGGTCCCAAAAGACCCTGGTTTTGACTGGGTAAGTATGGAGACCGACACAGTGCAACACATTCTTAAACCCCATCAATGTCACCCAGATGACCCTGAAATCACAGAGGTATCCTCCCCCAAACAGGTTCTGGGAACTGTCTCCAGGAAAAGGAGGGCAGCAAAGAATTAGGGGAGAAAGAGGATCCTAACTCCTTCTGCTTCTGGGTGCAAAACATTTCTTATTGGATTCCCAGACCCGACACAGAAAACTGTCCAAGATCACACAGTGTCAGAGTTCAATATAAAAAAGTTAACCACCAATTTGGCACATAATACACATTTTCTTTGCCTCCTGGAAGAGAGAGAAGGAAGATGTTATGCTCCCGTCAAGGTACAGGGTCAGTGTGCATTATCAGCATTGGTGGATACCGGATCCCATGCCACCCTTGTGTCCAAAAAAGGCTTTTGAATAACTGAACCCACTGACATCTCTTCCCGGACAACTACAAAACTTTGATGGGAATGATATTGTCATCAAAAGGGACTGCGGATCTGGAAATAAAAATTTGGCAACATAGGGTGACACACCCAGTGATAGTCATAACTCTGGAGGGTTACTAGGGAATGACCTCCGTCTGAGGTTATCACCCCTGATTGACTGTGTGAACTAGGTCCTCTGGACCCAGATAAACTGGCCAATCAAACTAAAGCAAAGCACACATTATGTGAGTTTGAATAGCACATGCCATGTGATTGAACAACGTTCTGAGAAAGTGAAATTACATTTCCAGAACAATTAGGTACCAGACATCACCATATTCTCTATTGCAGAACAAACTGGTGATGGGGACTCTTCTCAAAGTCTGTACAACAGTCGGAAAAGGGTGAGCAGCTGTATTTCCTCATTCAGATACATGAGGGGGAGGAGTCTGTTGTCGCCAGAGTATGCATGAATAATGGAAGAAGCTTCATCAGCGAAGCATTATTCAGCAAATTCCCAAAAGATCACACCATTCCTACATTTAAGTTGATTAATAAATGGGAAGTAGGTTTGGAAACCCCTAATTCTAAATATCTCCTGGTGTATGCTAAACATGTCCATTCGCAACAAAAGCATAGAACATAATAGTTGTGTTGTGAGAGATGTCCCTTCTTCATTTTATTTACAATAAAATGAAATCCTTCTTCTTCTGAAGTCCAAAGAAGATTCAATTAAAGGGGTGGTCTCACTTCCTTATATAGTCAATCTGTTACAGCAGAAAAGTCAATTCTAAGCCTTCTGTAAGGGCCCAATCCTGGTTGCTGTGATTAGTGTATTTTCCTGCTGATGTCACTCCTTGAGTACTTTGTCAGAAGGAAGTGAGATGGGGCACAGGAATTGTGAGGGCCCTTGGAGATTATAAGATGGCCGGGCCGTTCTATAGACTGGTATTCCTCTTGTGGTACTCCAACTCCACATCTCCCCTGTCTGCCAATTCTCTAGACATTACGACCCTGATCTGGATTCCCTCTTGCCAACACAGCCTGTCCTTTGAAGCACCAGGCATCTCCCAGGACCATGTGACAAGACCATGTCCTTCTGAGGGTGACATGCCTTTCCCAGAGAGAACAAAGGCGTTGCTGGGGTGAGCCCAAATGGCCCGTTGTGGTTGAAACTCAGTCCCAGACATTATATACAAAGAAGGCTCTGACAGAAGAGGTCACTAGAAACTAACCTGACAAAGAAATGACACCAAGGGTTTTTGGGCAGTATAATTGTTGACTCCCATAGTCCCCAATACCAAATCTAAACATGGCCAATATAGTTGAGTATTAATCAGCCACCAGATCTTTGGGGAATACAATTATTTAACTGGGAGTCATGGTTGCCCACAGTTAAAGGCATTTCCCAGCCGTTGGAACGTTGTGTTCCATCAGGCTGTTTGAAGTAACTGCCATGTTGCTATACTACAAGTCAGCTGCTGAGGGATGTCAGTAGACAGGCTCAGCAGAGTTACGTGTTTACATTGTATTTTTCAGCTTTATGAAGTTGAATCTGATTAGGAGGCAGAATTACCAACAGCAGTTTGGGTTACAAAAATCCAGAAAGCTCAATCTAGGTCTCCCTCACAGATGACATTCTGTAACACTGATAGGGTTAATCTCCCTTCAGCCTGCAGGTGCCCCAAGTCTTCACATAGTCATAAAGCCCAACAAGGAAAGCCACCTTAGGGGCGGTCACTCAGAAGAGAAGTGGGGAGTGGGGGGTGCAAGGGAGTATTGCTCTCGTGTCACCTTGAAAAGTATGAGGAGGATGCTATTTTATCATCTTTAAGGTCCCAGAGTCAGCTGGAGGTTTTCATTTTGTTTTCACCTTGTTTTCCCCTTGTGCTTGAACTACAAAATATGAACAGATCTGGAGCATCTATCAAGTTCAATATTATGACCCTCCAATGAATAAAATATTTGATCTTCAAAGGAGACTAGTTTACATCTTGCAAACTGCTGAATGCCTATCTCCCTATCTCCATGAGAAGCACAGAATTCAAATACCTATGCTTGACCGTTGTGAGTCAGCATTCCCATTTTATTGTGCTCCCCTTCATAATTTCTTATACTCTAATGGTGTTTACACATTTCCTAAACCCTTTAGAGGGACAGTTCTGTGATAAAGGGTCAGTAGCCTTCCTGTATCCCGAAAAATAGCTGTTCAAGGCAATATCCTAACAAGCTCAGAAGGTGGTATACCCAGAACATGCATGCTACTAACACGTTTTGTGTTCTTCCTGACTGTGGCAAAATCCTTTCTGATTCCAATTCAAAAGAACCTGTTCATCTGAGCCTTGTTCTGCACAAGATAGGTCAGGTGAATGTCCCTAATTCGCTACATACTCTCCCACCACCTTGTGGTAGTCTCACTGCATTTGGTGAAATAGCAGTTTTCAGCATTTTTCACAACATGTTTTAGGGGACGGGGTAAGTGCATATTTAATATTGATTTTTAGTGTTGTAGGTGTGTGGAGGAGATGTGGGGGAGAGCACTGGAGGGTGGTTTCGGGTCTTACCCCCTTTGTCCCCCAAAAAACCTGAGAAAAATGTGCTGGGCTAGAATCCAACTTCACACCTTACTGACACATCTTACAGGTGGTGTTCCTTGAGATACCAACATTCCAAAGCCTTCATGTCTGTATACAGGCAGTCATGACCCTCCTCCAATGTAGGCTGGCAAACCTAGCAAGGGGCTTCCTGCTCAGCCCCCTGGCTCTGGCTCTGGCAGCAGTCACAATAGATGTAAACGGTCTTGATTGGGATGCTCTGTAGGCGAACCGGGATGACCAGGGTCCGTGGTCATCAGAAGAATTTGAGATATCACTTAACCGGCAGAAATTGGAAGTAATCTCCAGGGTTTTGAAAAGGGTTACTCTGGAATACCATGCAAGGCAATTATCCTAAAACAGACAATAGCATGGCCATAATCTATGTGGACAGACAGGGGACACTGGACCGCATAAACTGGATAGAAAATCATGTACGCTATCAATGTGGGCAGGGCAGAACTTGCTTTTCTTGAGGGCTTTCAAAATCAGGGGTGGTCTATGCTGTGGCAAATACCCTCAGCAGGGTCGTTGCAGTATCCTAAGAGCTTACACATTGTCCAGGCATGTTTGGACTGATGACAAGGGTTTACATTCTACCCTTAGCAGACATTTTTCCTTCCCATGCTAAGGTAACCATATTCTCTCCCTCTACTGTATGAACTACCAACACTGGGAGGCGTGACCTGGGGCATGGGCGTCCAGATGATAGTCTGGAAGAATGCACTGCTGTATGGCTACCACCACATTCCCTTCATTCCCTGAGTGCTACTGAAGGCAAGTGACAGCCGGCCAGAGTCATCCTGATTATACACCCACTGGATCAGGAGAGCTTGGTTCTGCATGCTGATGCAACTAGCATCCACCCTACCTTTCCTGCTCCTCAGGATTCCCAATTGATCCTTGGAATAATGTGGTCTAAGGTGAACACTAACTCACAATAATGAGGTGGTCTAGAAAGAGAGTCAGCCTCATTACGACCCAGGCGGTAAGGGGTTAACAGCGCCGTAAAAGGTGGCAGCGCCGTTAACCCCTTACCGCCTAATTACGAGGTCCCATTGCGGGTCCCTACCTTAACGGCTGGTTGTTACCAGCCGTTAAGTATTGGACCCGCAAAGGGACCTTGGAGGTATTTACGGTACCGCAATTTGTGGCACCGTTACTACCGCCTTCCCCATTTCCATTGAGCCCTATGGGGGCAAAAATGGAAATGGGGAAGGGCCAATGGTGAATTGGTAATTACCGCCCCGCCAACCTTGGAATGGGGCGGTAATTCCGCCATTCACCATGGCGCAATCAGTAAAATACTGGCGCAATCATGGCGCTACTAGCGCCATGGTTACCGCCTGGGTCGTAATGACCCCCAGTGTCTCTTGTGATTGGGCCTCTTTGGAGATGTGGTTCTAAGCATCAAGAGTTCCCATAGACACCCCCCCCCCCTCACACACACCCCCATTCTATCCTCACGTTTTATGACAGGCGCTAGGGTATCATGGTGTGGAAGGAATTAATAACTTGTTTGGATTGCTGGATGTATGGTATCCCACATTTTCTTCAGGAGTGTTTCTGAATGGCCTTAGCACATTGCCCATTAATGGCTCAGTGGTGTGTCAATAGTGCCGTCAGGGAATCTGGGGTGTGGTGGAAGGGAAGTCAAACCTCTGATTAGCAGGCTACTAAAGAGCCTTGTTATTTTCCACCTATCCGTCAGTTCTTTTGTTCCATCCTGAAATGTCCCTTTGGAGCGTAGCTGTCGCCAGGCTCCTGCCCCTGAAACTTTGACTCTGGCTAACGTAAAATTCCTTATGTTGCATACTTTCACTTTATAAAGTCTGCTTGGCTATTGTGACAAATGTCACTAGATAACCCTAGTAAAGGGGCCATCTCCTGGATAATGATGATAATAATGATGACGACAAATTCACTTGATAGCCTCTTATAAGTGTCTGTCTAGTCTCGTGAATGGTGTCATCATATCCAGGCGGCAAAGGGACTATCTAGTTAGGGGTTAAAGCAGATTTGATTTTTATTTTTTACTGCATAGACCATTTACACCCTAAGATGATGTACAAAGGCAGGAGTGATTTGCTGCATTCATTCATCTCCTAACCTGGTGAGGTCTGGGTCGGCCCGGGCTGAAACGGGGGCTTCAGCCTGACCCTCGTTTAGGGCCAGTACCCTCGGACACCACGGGCCTGCTACGGGCCCCACCATAGCTCCCTCCCCCCCACACACCGAATCACATTTTTGCTTTCGTTATAGTGCAATAAAGAGAGTAAACATGTGCCTGGGCTGCGGGCGGCTGGGCCCACCTGTGAGCTATGGACTCCCTGTCCCACCCCCACACAACAGGATTGGCTAGGGGCAGAACAGGGAGTGACCAGCACCCGAGCCGCCATTTAATTTGTTTTTCTTTTGATACGTTTATTTCCATTTCGGCCCACGGCACTGCAGTCCGGGAAGAGGAGACTACAGCGGCAACGGCAAAATGGAAATATATGCACACAAAGGGAAGAAAATTAATGTAGCCGGATGCTGCTGCTGTTTCCTCTCCCATGCGTTCAATGTGCTGCCACCAATCCCATTCCACCGTGTAATGGTGGCAGTCCATTGCCGTGTTGTAAAACTGCTTCCTGGCAGTGCTGCAACACCATTGAGCAGATTATTCTAGCCCCCGCCCTCGCCTGGCATTTTAGGGTATGTTGACTCGACCTGGCAGACCTACATACCCATGGCCGGACCCGGACAGAACAATACACGCAGATGTTAAACGGTGCCCGGGCTTTGCTGTGAACAAAGTCCCTGCAATTACTAACATAAGGCATGTTGTTGCAATCAGTTTAAGGCAATTAAAATCCTGTTGTGGGGTTGGTACTTGAATGTCAGAGGAGTGTTTGGGAGGGATCCGGGGTTAGTACTTGCATGTCGGGGGACGTATTGGAAGGGATGGGGTAGTTTGTACTTGCATGCTAGAAGAGTGTTTGGAAGGGATGGTGAGTAGTACTTGCATATCGGGAGAGGGATTGGAAGGGATGGGGGGTTAGTACTTGCACACCAGGGGAGTGTTTGGAAGGGATGGTGAGTAGTACTTGCATATCGGGAGAGGGATTGGAAGGGATGGGGTAGTTTGTACTTGCATGCTAGGGGAGTGTTTGGAAGGGATGGTGAGTAGTACTTGCATATCGGGAGAGGGATTAGAAGGGATGGGGGGTTAGTACTTGCACGCCAGGGGAGTGTTTGGAAGGGATGGTGAGTAGTACTTGCATATCGGGAGAGGGATTGGAAGGGATGGGGGGTTAGTACTTGCACGCCAGGGGAGTGTTTGGAAGGGATGGTGAGTAGTACTTGCATATCGGGAGAGGGATTGGAAAGGATGGGGGGTTAGTACTTGCACGCCAGGGGAGTGTTTGGAAGGGATGGTGAGTAGTACTTGCATATCGGAGAGGGATTGGAAGGGATGGGTGGTCAGTACTTGCATGCCAGGGGAGTGATTGGAAGGGATGGGGAGTTAGAACTTGCATGTCAGGGGCGTGATTAGCAAAATGGAAATACATGAATAAAGGAAAGACAATAAAAGCGGCCCTGGCACCCAGCCCGCCATTTTCTTTCTTTCCTTTTCGTGCATTTATTTTGATTTTTTCCATTGCCACGCTCTTGGCTTGGCCCGTGGTGGGCTGCTAGAGCCTGGCCTGACCTTCAGGCTCTGCCCTGGCTCCACTAGGTCTAAACCTATCCCTTTAAAATGTCCCCACAACAGATCTGGGAAATAATCCACCCCATGCCTTCAGATTGGATGTGGCTAAGCTCTGCCTTAAGTGGACCACTGGGTTTTATGTGATTACAGAAAATACATAACAGAGCATGCTTTTTCACGAAAGCAATACCAGTGAAAAAAGATTGATTCTTTTTTTTTTTCTGGAGGACCACAGTAATGTGTCAGTAGCTCGATCAGATCAGGTTTTACCTCTGAAAGATTTCTTAATCATTTACTATGCGTTATCTGATCCAAGTACCTGTTGCAATATTTTAAAAAGCCTTAATCGAATACACAGCACCAGAAACGGAGGGGCGTGGCCACCACTAGAGAGGTAACACGCTCTGCTCAGCATACAAACCCCCCCTCAATCAACAGCTGCACACACCAACAGCAGCCAGCCTGGCCCTGACCCGCACTTGGTTATTCACAGTGAAAACATGTCTCAGAAGCAGGAGCGCGACAATGAGAAATAAAATGGAACAAAGTGAAAGGTTAGGCCTCAACCTTTCCGGTTAGCAGAAAAACAAAGATTAATTGGTTATAAATAATGGATGTTCTTCACACTTCAGGCAGTCTGGCCCGCCAAAGTGTTTATTTCTCCGGTGACAAGCCACTCTTTGCTAATGGCTATTTATCACCAATGGTGCTGCTCGTACCGGGCAAAAGGAACAACACGCACTTAATTCGTGTGTGCCAGAGGCATGGTTTTATAATTTCCTTCTGTGTTCCCCGTTAACTTTAGTCTCCCATGCTGGCTGCTCAGAGCAATTATCACGAGTGCAATAATTAACTGATGCCGCCAGCAACTGTTTCTAGGGAATTTGAAACAGAGACGGTTGGAGCGAAGGAGAGGGGGGAGGAGGGGCGATAATGTTTATTTTTCCTGAACATGTCTCATTTTCGCGGTTTCCTCTGCAGAGGTACGTATTCATCTACGATCAATTATTTGAGAATTTATATTGATGCGTAAGTCATGGCAGGTCTTATTTAAATGGATCATTTAAAAGCGTCCAAGGTGCTCTCTGAGCTTGGGGCCAGACACCAAATGACTTCAGCCACTTAAGAAGTCCTTAAACGGACCAATTAACTAGGGCCCTCGGTGTCTTATTGATAAAAGGATGGAGATAAATCGAAACTCCCATGGTCGTTCAAGTTCACATCTCTACATTTATCAGGCTGGGCTGTCTGTGCTGCCACGAACATTTGTTCAGCACGAATGAGGACGCAAGATGATGCTATGAGGCCTTTGGCAGTAGTACCAATCTCTCAAATGGCAATGAAATATCTCGACTAGGGTATATGGAGGTCGGTGAATGACTGAAACAACAGAATTAAGGGCTCATCATCTAACTAACCCCTTTCACTTTCTCGCTGCGTGATCCGCACCTCACCTCTTTCTGCTTACCAAAAGACTGAGGTCTCACTCCATCACCTCTCGGGCAAGGCTAGTCACTCTAAGACCACTATGTTGGTGATGGCGGCAGCATAAATATAACATATTCAATAACTGGTAATGAGGATGAACAAGGTCACCGATATGAATGAGAAAAGTCAATATAGGCAGGCGGTGCGGGCTAGTGATTACATTAGAAGGTCTGGTTCCAAGGATTCAGACTGCAAGTTCTCGAATTCACCACTTCAGATGCTGTGGATGAAAGAATGCGCATACTCGTCTACTACATTATTTGGGAATGTCAATTGTCCAGATTTCCTGAAGTTCACATCAACCATACAACACCAACCCCGACAGCATTTTTTCCAATGGATGTATCTTTATGAACCTAATTTATCAAAAAAGGCCTATGGCCCTGAGTTGTGCCCTGAGACACATTTCACCTACCTCTATGATGGCAAAATAACTCGTGTCTGTTAACCTTATGAATGTATTCTTTGTCTATGTCCCAGGAAGGCGTTGAGCAGTAAATAGGTCGGTATGCACCCAGCACTTACCATCTTATGTTCATCACCCTCAAGTCCTATGATCCTTTTCCTTAGCCCCAACTCACCCAACCCAACCTCTGCCTAATGCCTTGAAATGATCCGTTCCCACTTTGGTGCATTGCAAATCAGAAGTAAATAGAAAATCACCTCAATGTTGCTATGTTGACATTATGCTTGGTGCTTGTGTAGGAATTCGAGGGCTTGAATGAACAGCCATCTCAGGTTTCAAGAGGATGTCAAACATCTGGAGGTGGCTGAAGATGAGATACTGGCAGAGCACGCAACAACATTGGCACAAACTTGAGAAAACTTGGCGGCAACATACGTATAGGTTCCTAGTGGCGGAACAGGTCAAAAACAGCATGGGTTTAATTTTCGTTTTTTACACGCCATGTGATTTTTAATGATTCAAAATCCGACAGCATCTCTGCCCATATGGAATTTCTTTGCATTCGATGATACTTTGGGTGCCTATGGAATCTGCATTTGTTTTGCACCTTCGCAAAGCAGATGGGTTCCAGTGGAACCCATGTAAATTCCGCCCACCATGTACTGTCATGGCAGGCAGCCTTTATGATTCATTTTGGTAATGGGTATATCCTCAAACAGAAATGCAGATACACCTTATCTCCATGTTAGAATTGCACACATTACCACGACTAAAATAACATGAAGAGGACTGCTCACACCAAAGTGTATTTTTAATTGGTCCCCTCCATGCTATTAATGGGAATATCCAAAATAACCCACTAAAAGCTAAAGTTGTAGTGTTGAACTCTACAGGAACTCATGTAGGTCGGATAGAGCATACCAGGGATGTCATTTGGGGGTCGCCAGGGGTCGCACCTGCGACCCCTGAGGTCTCCCTTGCTACCCTTCTGGTCTCCCTTGCTCCCCCTAAAAAAACAAACATGTGGTGCTTGGTCTCTCAGAGGCTAGCATTCTTGTTCAGGCCCGCTGAAAAAACAAGTGTAACACTTTGAGCAGTGACCCTAAATAAAAAATATGAATACCAAATAATTTGTCTTTCTGGAATTCTATACAATAATTGCTAGACTCATTAAAGGTTTATTTCAGGCACACTTCAGGGAGTCAGTCACTGATTTAGTCTGTTCTTAAACACCTGAAATTCATAATGCAGACACAAACCTTCAAAAAGCATTTTGGGCCAGATTCATGGAATTTATTCCATGGTTCAAAGTGACTTTGCACAGTTGAAAAGTGACTTTGCACTACCTACTCAAACCCTGATTCATGGAACAGTGAAAAGTGTATTTTTGCAGTGCAAAGTAATTTTGTCCTGCAAAAATGCCTTTGTACTGATTTTGCACTGGCTTTGCACTGACTTTGGGCCGGCATCGCTGCCTCCAAAACCGAGTCCGGGTTCCCTGAATGGGGAATTACCGGGCCATTCCGAGTTTGGAGGGCCAGGTAATTTCTCCCTCAAGGAACCCGGGTCTGGAGGTTTCCCATTCCCATTTGAGCCCCCATAGGGCTCAATGGGAATAGGTGCAGGGAGCTAACAACGGGCCGATTACGATCGGCCCGTTGTTAGCTCCCTGGTCCCCTCGCGGGACCCGGTAACGACGCCTGGTTTTACCAGTGTGGGATGTTTGAACCCACTCATCCAAGCCCTACAACATCCCTGGCAGCAGAAACATCATAATGGCCACCGGAAAGCATGCTGCTCGCCAGAGATCATCCAAAAATGCGCAGTAAAAACCTGAAAAATAGGCTGCCACCCACTTTTGCCATGTCAGTGAACACAGGAGATCACTGCCTAGAACCACCATGGGGATACCCACACAGTAGCCTGAAACCACTTGGAAATAGCAATACTAATTGTCAAAAGCAACCCAGAGATGTTTGGGAATTCATTTTCTTGATTGTCAAAATTGCTAAAATCATGGCTCACAAAACCACCAAAAGGATACAACTTCTTGTTGGGTGTTCTACATTACTCCACTGCAAGAATCCACTTCCATACAATATCAGCGAGAATCCTATGCTACCAAGGTAAATCTCCTTTGTAAAGATATTAATTCAAGACAGCTGTCAAAAATGGGTGCAATACCGGTGCTTGCCACTGACCGGTGCTCGTGATCTAAATTCTGACAGGAGACCTGTATTTCAGGAGCTAAACAGTAACCTGAGTTAGCTGAGACTTCAAAGGCTGGCTGTCCCCGGGAGGCCTTCATACCTAGTCTTCTCAGCAACAGCACAGGAAATCACATGGGCCCTCATTACGACCCTGGCGGTAAGTTGCGGACATTACCAGAATGGCGCAATCAACGTGTCCGTGCTGGCCATATAGCGCTAAAAGCGGCACATTACGACCTCTCGGGCACGAGCATTGCGCCATGCCGTTAATGTAACAACCGCCATGGTGCTAAAGCACTAAAAACGCCACTTACCGGCATCGTATGCCGTGCAAATAGCGCGTCTGCCACCTCAGCAATCGATATCAACGATCACCGCCATTAGCGGTGACCGCAAATAAGCGGATCCGGAAGTTGCGTCAACGCACAGGAACGGGAAAGAGCACGGTGGCCATCTTCAAAAACACAATCCATTGCCATCCGCCGCAACCAGTGGACACCTGACACCCACAACCTCTGCAAACCTTCCTCTACATTAATCCTTTATCACAATGCCAAAAGTTGTTAAAAAAAAGTGGAGAGCAGCTGCGGCAGGAGCGCTTCTCTAAGGAGGAGCTGAACATGTTGGCAGACACACTCCAGGAACACGCCGATGATGTGTTCTCCTCCGAGATGACAGGACCAGCAATAGCCCGTAAGAAGGCCATATGCGCCATGGTTGCACAGAGGGTAAGTGCAGTTGGCGCTACACCCCGCAATGCACAACAGTGCAGGAAGAGGTGGGATGACCTACGGCTCCGCGTAAGGAGTATTCTTTCTGCCAACAGAAACCTGGCCATGGAAACTGGTGGAGGAGCAGAGTCCCCAATAAAAATGCAGCCATGGGAGGAGACATGTGCCACACTCATTGGCACTGAAAGCATCAAGGAGGTCGGAGACATGTAGAGAGGAGCCCCGACTTCATGTGACACAGGTAGGTGCCTCAAATCCAGCCATGCCAAAGTCACTGAAGTCCACATTAATGGGAATTGCAATGATGCCTGACAGGGTTAACACAACACATCTGCATAATACTGCCTACAGGCAGTTCTGACCTCCACCTTGTACACATGCAGTATGCACACCCTTTCCGTAGCCACCCACATGCCTCCATGCTTATACCACCTAAACGTATGTCACTGCCTCCAATGTGAAACATGTACAAATCTAATTGAATGCAGCCATCACAATGCCTGCTCAATGTCCACAGAGGCATCACTAACCCTTTCCCCCCTTTGCTCCACCACAGGCTCTCATTGGGACAGTGACGAGGAAGGCACTACCACCACACCTGCAAAGAAAGCCAGGCCCGATGTCCCCACACAACAACCCTCCACCTCTGCTGTTAAAACAAAAATCCCACTGCAGCCAAAATCAATGGCAACAACACAGGCCGGGGCACAGATGTCCACCAGGCCAAGCATCATGGTAGCAACAGCATCACACACCCAGCAAGTGTTGGCCACCGAAAGCACTGGTTCTGCCGGAAGCAGCACAATGGGCGAGACTGCTGCCACCGCAGGTGGCTCAGACGATGATGCAGGGAATGCAGATGTAGTTGAAGGTCCCCCCACTGCCCACCTTCATTCCCCCTACCTGTCCCCATGCAGCCAGCAGGATGAAGGCATACAGAGTCAATCCCCTGATAACTCTTGGCCAGCCACTCAATCCCCAGTTCAAAATGTGCAGGAGGGGAGCAGCACATCTGACACGCCACTGGCATTCCCGTTAGCCCAGAGAAACCAGGAGTCAATGGAACAGATAATCCAGCGGCAACAAATGTCCACACTAATGAACCAGCATGTGGCCGAATGTGGGAGTGCTAGAGCCGAAATGCAAAAATGTGCTGATACAGTGAAGGCAGCAATAGAATCCTCATCCAAGGACATATGTACAGAATTAGCCGCGGTGCGGCACGTGCTCTCAGACCTTGTTCAGGTTTTGAGGGACATGCGTCCTTGTTAGGGCCCAAGTACCTCCTTGGCTGCCAGTTCTGCCCCATCCAGCCCCGTCTGCAGATCGGCCAGGAACCTGCGGAGTACAGGCAGGGGTGCCCCGGGTGCAGGGAGAGGGGGGGGCAATAGAGTCCACCCAGTGGGACAATCCCACATGATTCACTAGACCACAGGCATCCAAACACGTTTGTGGGAAGTTGAGGGGGGGGGAGGGGGTGTGTTGGTGAGTGGAGGGGTGAGGGGCGACGGGATGTGTTGGGGAGTGGAGGGCGGAGGGGGCAGGGGGGGTGTTTAGTCAAATCACCTAATCAATACAGTTTATGGTTATGCACAAATCACATGTGTGGACATTGATCATTGTGTACGTGTGCTTTATTGGTGAACAGTCCACAGTGTGCATGTCCCAGACACACACAGTGCCCCAAGTGCCATCTCCATGTGACACCCAACATCCATGTGTGCTAGAAGCATTGGTTAATGAGAGTCTGACGCATGGCACGTCCTTCCTGTGCATTGCTTCCGCCCTGAGGTGTTGCCCCATCCCCACCCTCCTCATCCTCATCGTCAGGTGGTTGCAGTTCAGAGTCAGGGGGCAGGGGCACATTCCATCTGATGCACATATTGTGTAACATTACACATGCCATGACGATCTTTGCCACCTTCTAATGGCGGTACAGGAGTGCCCCTCCAGACCTGCTGAGGCAGCAAAACCGTGCCTTCAAAAGGTCAAATGTCTGCTCAATCACCACACGGGTATGGGTATGTGCACGATTAAAGTGCTCCTCGTGCCGGTTCTGTGGGTTCCGGACTGGGGTAAGGAGCCACCTCTTCAAGGGATAGCCTGCATCACCTGTATGTGGACAACAATGTGTGTGTCAATCATGACATCAGGTTTCAAATCATGACGTAACACCATGGCGTGCATTCATCTCTTACTTTGAACCCCATTTCAATGCACGAATGCAGTCACACAATGTGAACGGTATATGTGTATTCCTCTTATGGACTGTTTTGCATGCCTTCAACCACTGTCTGCAGGGGGGTCCAGTACCTTATGAGTGCCCATTCACTGTGTTAGTACATAGCGGTTGTTCTGGTGATGTGGCTGAGGTCCATGTATTATCAATGCTTTCATCATGGCACCATTGCTGTCAGCCTCATGATGACCTCACTGAGCACTAAAAATGTTGTTTTGCAATTCATTTGGGCCTCTGTGTCCATGTATTGGTGTTTTGATGTTCATGTCCGTCATGTGGCTCCTTTGTGCGCAGTTATGGTGGACTGGCCTTTCAGTTGATGGTGTTTGGTGCCATGTATTGGCTGAAGTAATTGCATGTAGGTGCATTTCCTTGAGCTGGATGCAGTCTGATTTTGTACAGTGCACATGCCTTTGGTTGGGTCATGGTTGGGACACATCTTCATTCACATGGTAGGGCTGACTACATCTGGCATTATGTGGTCAGGTGTCACCTAAAGTCTGGACTGCTTTAGGGTATGAGCTAGCTCCATTACCTCTGCCACTCGCAGCCAGGTAAAGTATGCACCCCCCTGTCAGCCAGGTAAAGTATGCATCCTTCCCCCCCCTGTCAGCCAGGTAAAGTATGCATCCTCCCCCCCTGTCAGCCAGGTAAAGTATGCATTCCGCCCCCTCTCAGCCTGGTAAAGTATGCATCCTTCCCCCCCTGTCAGCCAGGTAAAGTATGCATCCTTCCCCCCCTGTCAGCAGCCAGGTAAAGTATGCATCCCCCCCCCCTGTCAGCCAGGTAAAGTATGCACCCCCCCCCAGTCAGCCAGGTAAAGTATGCATTGGTACGTCAATCACCTATCCACTTCAGAATTCCATGGCCATGACATGACACTCACCAAGTAGCCAGGATCTTGGGCCTGCATGTTGCTCCATGTAGCGTGGTATTGTGGAGTTCCGCAGGACCATTGAATCATGGGTTGATCCGGGGTATCGAGCACAACAATGTGTGATGATCCTGTTTGAGTCACATACCATTTGTACGTTGATTGAGTGGTATTGCTTACGGTTGCGGTACGCTACCTCCATGGCATGTGGGACCACCAATTCCACATGGGTGCAGTCGATGGAACCAATGCAACCAGGTATGCCGGCCAGTGCATGGAAACCCACTTTGGTGTTTGCGATCTCCTGGGCAGACCGTGGTAAGGAAATGTAGACGTCTGTGTGCTTGAGGAGGGCATTGAGCACTTGGTTCAGAGTACGTGAGAATAATGGTTGTGAAATGCCATGCAAGTGCCCCACTGTGTGCTGGTAGGTGCCTGTGCCAGGAAGTGGAGCACAGACACTAACTTCAGTAGGGGGGGGGTGGCAGTGGGTGTTTCAATCATGCTGACAATGTCGTCGTGTATCATGTCCACGAGGGTGGTGATGGTGTCCCGGTCCAAACAGTACAGGGTGTGGATCTGCTCAGCGGTGAGGTTGAATGGACTGGCTCTGATGCGTGGGATTGGGGGCTGCCTGCGTGGTAGGACTGGCTGTGCTGGTGGGGCTTGCTGGCCCTGCCTTACCCTCCTTCTCCTCCTGCGTCTCCTCTGTGCTGCCTGTTGTGGTAGTAGTTGTTGTTGCTGTAGCGCTTCCATTTCAATCAGGTCCTCCAGCCCCAACATTGCTAGTTGTATTGGAATCATTGTGGAGTGTGACTGGGTGTGGGAATGGGTGGGGTGTGCTCCTTTTGTACTTGGCCTGTCTGTATTGCCTCCACCTGTGCTGATTGTGTGCACCTGTGACAGCTGGGAACACTGCACATGGACATTTACGGTTGGTCCGCGATGGCGGTATTGGCACCATGGCGGTAATATACTTTACGGCCTTCGCAAGGGCGTTAAGAGCATGTCCGCTCGACTCATCATGTTCCCCAATTTGCGCCATGCTGCTATTTGCGGCATTGGGGGGTCGCGTGCGCGCGCCCTTGGTGCTGTTGCCGTTAACTACGGTGCCGCTAATTGCACTTACTCGGATCTTAATGTGACCTAGCGGTAAGCGATGCCGGTAATCCTTTACCGACATCATTTTCCACTTACCGCCAGGGTCGTAATGAGGGCCATGGTCCTGTTGATTAATAGGGAGGAGATTTTCCCTGCAGCCTGAAGAAAGGAACAATAGACTCTTGCAATTGAATAGAATATGCTGATTTGGGTGTGCCTGAACAACACTGCTCTGGGGTAAGGCAAGACATCTGATCTCTGAGTCAAGCCAAGTTTCTGGGGGCGGGGACAAACCAATGGGTGTACTGAAGTAAAAGCAAATATATGTTTTATGAGAATACTGATAACTAATTATACCAAGCGGACAAAAATGTACAATTTGGAGATTCTTAATATGAAAAATTCACTCACAATTTGAGACTAAGCTGGATGCTGTGGCATGTTCTGAGGCCAAGCCCCGTAATTATTAATATTGCAGACACAGCGTTTATGCTAGGAAAATGAAAACTTACTGTAATATGCCCAGAGAGGGTGTGTACCTCCGTGTAAGATTTGTTGCAAAACCAATATGGCAAAACCCACTAAAAGCGCAAAATGTTGTCATTTCTGAACCCAAGCTCGTAGAAACATGTGACTTGAACCGAACTGTACCTTAAGCAATCTATCATGCAATTTAGGTAATATCAACAAGTTGTGTATATTGTAAATATGTATTTTATGAAAAAGAAGATATGCTGTACGGACAAAAAGGGGAGTTTCCTTTCCTTGAGCCATAAAGATGATACCTGATGACTCATTCTGACTCACAACTCCGTTCTCCAGTCAGAGGACAGTAAATCCTTTAACCTATCAGGATTCTCAGAGGGTTGGGCATAGGAAGTCAGCCTCCACACCCCCTTTGAGACACATAAAAAGAGACTGCTGAGACCCAGATAGACAGACTCATTTTTCCACTACTCATCAATACCTGCGCAGCACGCTGCCTGACCATATCCAGACAAAAACTCCAGACTCCAGAGACTCCAGATTCCAGATAGATCCAGAGACCAGACTCTAGAACTAAACTCTAGAACCTTAAGCAGGGGCCAAACCCAAAAGCTGAACTCTTTTCAGGGGCCCCAGAATCCAGCAAACTAACCAAACTATTCAACAGCCGGGCGAGCTGTTTGATTCTGGCTAGAACCCTGTGCCAGAACCATATCCAGACCCAGAAAGCAGAGCTGTACCCAGAACCCGGCAGACCCAGACCAGACCGCTGTGCAGTGCCAATAGCAGACCAGAGGCCCCACTGTGAGCAGAACCAGTGCCAGAGACCGTCCCGTTGTGAGAGAACCGCAGGCCAAACCTGACCAGATCTGTGACGAGGTCCATTCCCTTCCAAAACTATGAGTGAGTATCTAGAACTGTCCAGAAACCATCTCTTAGTTTAAAGTAATCTTATTCAAACCATTTCAACCTGTCCAGAACTGCATAGAAATCGTGTGTCCATTCTGTGATTTCAAAGCTGCAAAAGTGTCATCTGTCGTTCTGAAATCTTGACTTCACTTCTGAAAATCGACCTGCACAAAAACGTCCGTATCCTTTGAACCGTATGTCCTAGAAGCGAGATTTAACTGTCATTTTAAGGCTAAGAACCTAAGCTTTCCAACAAACCCAACTCCTTATAGTTTCTCCGTAATCGCGGTTTACGCACTTGGAAAAAGTGCAGCAAATTGCAATTTGGCTCAATTTCACCACTTGTAAAAATAGCTGCCTCTTGCTTTCCACTGCTGAAATTCGTTTTCACTCTGATAATCATCCATGAATCTTTGCTAGTGTTGACCTGAACTAATTCAAAGTAGCTGTCACCTACCCTGAATCTCCTATAGGGAATTAAAATATTTTTTAGCATATTTTTCACTTCATTGCAATCACATTTAAAAGTATTTGACCTGTGTTTTAAAATCATCCCTGTTTCTCTAAGCTTGCTGCGGGGAACTGGAATTTGAACTGCATTCTGATTGTATTCCTGAAAACCTGTGTGCCCTTATTTCCATCTCTTCATATTACATGGGGGGGGGGGGAGTGAGTTGTCACAAGGGAAAAAGTGATCATCTTATCTCTTGTTGAATCCATATCGAGTTTTATTTCTGTGCCTGCATTCTTTCCATCTTGCATTTCCTTGAACCGTAAAAGTATTCTCTGCTACTTTATCCTTCCTATTCCTACTCCTTTCTGATTAAAGAGTTGTCGCTATTGTAATATTACCCAATACTGATCACTGTTCATATTCATAAGTGTGCTATCAAATATTAATGTATTCATAAAAGTGTGATATACATATTGTTTAATTTTTTCAATAAACCTTTTAATTTGCAAAACAAACCTACTTCTTGGCTCAGTGAGGTCAGGGGGATTCAAAGAGAGGGGCGTTATATAAGGGTTTATCATCCAGATTTAAGAACTTGACATAAAAATCTATAAATAAGGGCTTCCATTTGGCATCCCAGACTAGGCATTGACTTAGTTGGATTGCTGAATTGAAGTCACTTACACCAGGCGTCCTTACCGGGTCCTGCGAGGGGACCTCGTAATTTTGCGGAATGGGTTTAACGGGTCCGCCTCCATTAGCGGAGCCTGTTAACCCATTCCGCAAAAGTTGTAATGAGGCCCTTTGTGTCATAAGTGCAAAGTCACTTTTTAGCATTGCAAAGTCACTTTGAACCGTGCAGAAAATTCCATGAATTTGGGGCCACAGTGTAGAATATGCATCTATTTCAGACTATGCATTTTGCTTTTCACAAGTTGCAGTTATAGCATGTTTTTTTTCTATCGTTGTCTCTGTTACAACCATCACAAGACATTCCAGCTCGGTGTCCTTGGTCACTTGACAAATCCTTGTGCCTAAAAGCTTGTGTACAGTGTAGATATGTTTGACCTTAGCACATCAAGTGGCCCTTGATTTCATTGTGCCACAATTAATACTTTGTAGTAATGTGTCTATCTTTCCTATCTCCATAGTATGCTGTTCAGGATGTTGTGTGCATGACGTATGAGGTAACAAGTGCCCAAAGTACGGGATGCCAAGAGAGTGCGCAGCTTGCCCTGCGCTTCTCTAAATTCCTTACTATACAGTTATGAACCCTCAAAATTATGTATTTTGCCAACCTCTGAAGCCTGAAAAGCAGACCCACGCAGGCTTGACCATGTGCCCAACTTTGCCCCGGACCTACAGATGAACTGGCATGCTGTTAAATCTCAGTTACTAGTTTAATGGTATCCACTACCACTACAGAGTGTAATTTGCTTTCTGACTTTGAGAAAATTCAGACCTGTAATTGCTCATTTTAATATAGCCGGTAATATAACTATAGCCAGTAAGAAAGCTTAGTGGGTTGAGCCCTCACTGCTGAGATGGGTGTGTGATCTGCAGGTTGCAGATAAGAATCCCGGCAAAGCCAACTCAGCCTTTCATCCTGCTGAGGTTAATAAATGAGTACCAACACAGGTTGGGTGATATTGTATACATTTGTGTTCTATTTTCAGCGCTTGAGCCTAAGTGCTATATAATAACACATCATTATCTGTTGGCCATGGACGTCTGCTAGCATTCACAGTAATTTGGTAATATGGGCCCATACACACTGATGTTAAGTTGCATGTGGTGATCCATTCTTGTATGAAATGTATATCACATTATAGTGATATCGTAACCATATTTTTCATGGTGTTCTTAGTAACAATGCTATGTGATGCCACTTCCTGTTTTGTCAAGGGTTGAAAGGTCATGTTCCATCACTTTCCGTGATGTCACTTTGGGGTGGGGTCAAATGACATCACTTCCTGTGCTAATAGCAGAGGTCAATGGTTGTGTGATGTCACTTCCGCCACCCCTGGCATTTCGGTGAAATGACATCCCTGGAACATACGTTTTCGATGGGTTTTACTCCTAGTTTTAGACCTTAATTCTACAAGTTTCCACATCCCTGCAGCTCATCTATAGGTTTAATCGATAGTTATAACATTAAGGGTACATTTTGGGAAAAAGATGGAAATACACTTTATACAGTGTACAATTTAAAAAAGATTTGAACAAAAACCCAAGGTTTAAAATCTCCGATAGTTAAGCTTTTGTATAGATATTTTCCCAGCGTGCACAATGAGCCAATTATTGTTACTAAATCCTGAGGTATGCCCTCATTTGTGTTGATACTGAAATCATATGACCGCAATTACCAGTCATAACTATAAAAAACCCAGGTAATTACAGATTTGCAAAGGATTGTAATTAAATGCCAATTTACTCCTTTGACCGGGATTGTCAACTGATGCTCCCATTACTCACATTATTGCCAAGGTATTGGGAAGTTAGGGAGGGAAAATATGTGTTTTGCCATTTTTTTAATATAGTGCTTTGCAGAAGAATGACTGAGAGCGGCTAATAATTTTTGACTCACTGGATGGATTTTGAGGACATTTCCTAAACCAAGGGTTTGTGATGGCCCCCCCAAAATCGGAAATTTTGAGAACAATTTGTCAACAAATTTAAAGAAAAGTTAAAAAAAGCAGTTTTCAAGCAAATTCCATTCCTTTTCCATAGAGAAAAAGTGCAGTTTTTGAACAGCCATAGCGTGAAAACTACTTGGCAGATTTTGACCAAATAAGAAACAATTTGGGCCCAAAGTGTTGAATACATTTCCTTGACTGGTTTGGGGTGAATCCAGCCAGTAGTTTTTAAAATATTCAACAGTGAATGGGGTAGGTACCCCCTGCTCCTTAAAACCTTTATTTTGGTCTTGGTGCTTTTAGCAGAGAGGCTGAGAGAGGCTATTAAAGTTTCCTGGAGGCGTCTGGGATTATTCAGTCCAGTAGTTGTTAAAATATTTGACAGAGAAGGGGATGTTGCCTTCTCCCAAAATTATAGCTATATATGTGTCCCACAATGCATCAGCGAGGGTTTTCAGAAATGAAAAACAGCACTTATTGTGTTATTTTTTGTTGTTTCGCGATGCAAGATCACTGCAGTTATTACAATAACGCGGGGTTAGACGAAAAAGAAAAGTGGAAAAAATACCATTTGGAGGAGGACAGATGATGAAATGGCATCAGGCTTGAAGTGGGGATGGAGAAAGAGGACACCATTTGAAATTAGGCATTGCGGGGGTGGGGGGCCTAGGACCAACTTCAGAGCTCAAATGTTTTTGCATAACCAAGGTTATCCGACAGGATGACCATGATAGAAAACTAGATCAGGAATGAAAGTGCGTCAGACGAAAGGACGAGTGTTGGGGAAATTTGAGAGGTCTAGGGAGAGAAAAAACAACTTGAATGGAATAGTGGGAGCATGGCCAAGGAGGGTGGCACTTGGTGACTGCTTGGGTGGGCTGGGAAGAGTCTGGAATTTTGCGTGCCTTTGATAGATAACCGCAGTTATCTGTAGTACATCGATAAACCCCAGTTATGGGGAAAACGTTTTTAAAAAAGAAAGAGTTAAAAAAATGTAATTAATACAAAAAAGGGGAATTTTACAGCTACAGTGAGGTGGGTGGTAATGGGTCTGGCCAAAGGCTTTGGCTACTGGGTTACTTTAAGCAACCAAATGGCGCAAAATGGAAAATGGCTGAAGGCCATGGCTAGTGGGCCCCAGTAGGTAAAATAGTGGGCAACATGTCGAGGGGCCACAGCGAAAGACTAGCTAGTGCACCCGAATTGCGGTGGCCAACCATTGGATCCAAAAGAAAGATATTGGGGGAACATGCATAGTGGACATGGCACCTGGTGGGCAACATACCAAAGGTCCATGGCAAATGGCTGTGGACACTGGCCATGGCCAAAGACCATGGCTAGTGTGCCCAAAAGAAACCTAGTGGTGTGGCCACAGCCAAAGGCATTAACCTCTAGCCATGGTTGAAGTCCATGGCTAGTAGGCCCACTTAGGAAACCTATTGGAGCAATATGCAGATTGCCCATGACCCAATGCCATGGGCACTGGGCATGGTTTAAGGCCATGACTAGATGGACCAGAAGAACGCTTTTGGGGCAACATGTAAAGGGGCCACAGCCGAAGGCCGGGGCCAATGGCCATGGGTAAAGGCCATGGCTAGTAAGCAGGAAAGCAATGTAGTATTTTAAAAGATACAGTGGGCACAACTGAAGGCTGTGATCTCAGTTTAGGGTCAAAGGCCCTGGCTAGTGGGCTCCGAACTGCTGTGTCAACTGTCGAACTAGTTGAAAAGAAAGACATTGGGGGAACATGTAAGTGGACACGGCCGTAGGTCATGGCCGATCACCATGGCTAGTGGCCCATAAACAACTATGGGCTAACAAAACCCTTGAACTTCACTGAAAAAAACCTTAGTTAATGTGCAGTTAAGTTGCACAGATTTGACGTAACAAAACCCTTGAAATTCAGCACATGTGGGAAGTCATGACTAGCTTAACTCAGTACGTTCCCGTTGCGAAGCCCATACGCACATACATTTTATGAGAGAAGCGATACACAATGACAAACAAAATGGCATTGTTTCGCGAACAGTACAGGGATGTCCCTGGAATGTTCACAGAGTTCAGAGATGAAAAAACACCTGTTTTTGGCTTTTTATGGCCATATCCCATCCCATCCCATCCTCATCACTCCTCACCTCCACAAAGATTGTTTCATTAGTTTGACAAGTGCAGTGTTGTGTTTTTTCCGTGATGTGATCTGTGATGTCATCACTGTGGTCATGGGCGGCGGAATAGGGGGTGCAAAGTTAAGGTGGCTTTAGCTGAATTTCATGGGTTTTGTTGCATTAAGTTCTCACCTTAACGTTCCTGCAACTAACGTTTTTTCCTTTAATATAGATATAAAAATATATATATGTATATAGAGAGAGAGAGAGTGAACCCAAATGCACTATTTCCCCGATTATCAATGAGGTCAGTCCATCCGACTGCAAATAACCACAAATTAACAATATAGGATTAAAATACTCTATACCAATGTTGCACTGTTTATAATATATCTATGTTTTACAATTCAGAAAAAATGTTATGCAAAAAAAATAAAGTATGGATAATACAAGAAATACTCTAGAAAACAGAAAACAGAAAGAAAGGAAGAAAGGGCATATCCAAAGATAATGGTCAATAAACATTGTTCACATGAAAAAATACAGTGATTTCCAAATTTCATCCAATATCCCTTTTAATATTAATAACAAACACTGAATAACATTTCATTGGACTAGGTAACCCATTAGCGGGCCCCATCATTTGCTCATCTTTTCAAAAATACTTTGCGCCTCCATAACCTTTTTTTCAATAAATCCACACTACACCTCTTAGCTTTCCTCCTTCTTTTATCAAGAAGAACACCTCGCAGGTTTTCAGCATCATTCTGAAATCCAAATGATAGAACTGCCTCAATACCAGGTGTGCTTTGGCCAGGGGGGCAAGAGGGAGCCTCGTTACCCTTTGGCTTGTAACTGTGTGCACAGTGTGAAAGGAGTGTGGAGAAATAACCAGAGAATTTTGCCTGTGTCCTCATCTTGAGATGAACTTTGGCCAAACACCATTTGCTGCCCTGAATGGCGTTGTCCTGGCGGCTGTCATTTCCAGCTGGCAACTGAGAACAGCACCTGAGCAAGTTAGAGTTATGTTTGAGGCAGCTCTTAACCTGCAAGGCAGCAAACTAAGAAAGGTGAAATTGGTATCTGGGGTTTCTTGTGTCTCAAGGATCCCTTTCACTAAACCAAATGTTCTTACCCCAATAACCGTTAGTGTGTAGCTTATGCCTCCAGAATGCCCCTTTCCCTGTCCCTTTCTCTAATCCTCAAATTGCCTGATCCATGTTGCTCACACAGTACAATGTGTATGTTTGAAAGCATTGAAAGGGAGACAGAGTGAAAGAGAGAAATGTGGAGCGAGAGAGAGAGAGAGAGAAAGATAGTCAATAGCAATGTGAGAAGGAAAAATGTGATTTGTATGCAACAGGCAATTATTAGGAGTGAAAGGAGGAAAATAGATTTTCTTGCCTTGTAAAGCCTACTTCCCACTGACTAACCGACTCAATATTTTTGGAAATATATGTTCATAACAGTTCTCTGTATTTGGCCTTTGGCATCAGTCCCGTATGGAAATGTCACAGAGTTTTTCTGTAACTCATGAAAGCATCATTCACGCCTCAAGTTTCACCATGTGAACTGGTTTCCTTTTCAGTCGTCCACAATCTTGGAAGCTTCACTAAAGCAGGACAAGGCTCCTTTTCTCATCATATTGAAGACATGCAGGCTATATCTTGATAGTTCTCTTTCCATAAATGTTACACCTTTTCTCATGGTTGTAGTCAGTGTTTGTGCTATGGTCAACTTTCTCTCATGGACTTCCTAGCCCTCTTCATTGTCACCGTCTTCTGTGACTTTGCTTGGCCGCTTTAAATATTTTCTGGGCCCTCCAGCTCCTTGTTGTACACCCTGCTTGGATACTTCCTCATATATTCTGTCTCCCTTTGGCTCGACTTGTGCCTCAATTTTCCTGTGCACTAAATGTATCTCTTCCTGCGGTTGGCGACTAGAATTATCATAAACCTTTCTCCCCTTGGATATCATTGGGTCTTGTACTTCCCTGTATTTGTTGCTGAGCTTTATTGCACACTTCTCTTTATCGTGACCAAACCGCATAGCTGATACTCTATGGTACTCTCTTCAGGGAGGTTTGGAGGCTTCATTGGTGGTGTACTCGCTCACGGTGGACTTCTTTATTGTGTTCTCTGGTGGCTTGCCTTTTCGGTGGCTGACAGGGGCCTCTTTCTCTGACTTCCTCCAGCAGCTAACGTCTTGTTATTTCACCAGGGACTTTTCCTCTGGCTTTCTCTGGTGGAAGCTTTCGTGTGGGCTCACTGGGGTCTCTTTTTCTGGCTTTCTCTAGTGGTGACCTTTTTCATGGACTCGCTGGGATCTCTTTCTCTGGCTTTCTCTGGTGGCAACCTTCTCCTGGTCTTGCTGGTGTTTCTTCTATTTCCTCTGCCATTCTACAGAAGCCGCCTTCTTGTGAGCTCGCCTGTTGTCTCTTCTCGTTTCTTTCTCCATGTCACTCAGGATGAGAGCAAAAAACTTTGGTTTGTGTTCCTGGACTCTGAAATGTTCTGCAGTCTTCTAACCCACCACATGCACTCTTTGGTCCCACCTACAGGCAGCAATGGTATTGCGTGATAGTGGCAGTGACCACTCTTCAAGTGTCCACCCCAGCTGATCGACTCTACATCCGCTAGTCTCTCTACCCTCCAGGTGAGAATTGTCTCCCTTATAGGCTGTTCCATGCAACAAGAGGCACATTTCAATTGATCCTGGGGCTTCAACTTAAAGGATGGGTCAGGGGCAGAATTAGACATGTAAAAGGTTCTCACTAGATTATCAGGATCATTCGCTCCACTGCAGACTGAAAACTTTTGGGATATTGGAATTATTAGGAAAACATTCAAACAAAACTTGACAGGGCCATGATCACAGATCAAACCAAAAATAAACGTGAAGTGGTAAATCATCCACCACCCAGACGGAGCGTAGAAGGGATCACTTTGTGTTTAAAGCAGTTACAGAAAAGGAAGTTGCAGAGATTATTGCACATCTCAAGCCAACAAGTTGTAAATGTGACGACTGCCCAGCCACTTTGGTTAAGGACTGTGTGCCAAATTTGATCTCTATCATTACAAATGTATCAACAGTTCTTTCCGGAAAGGGCATGTGCCAGAACTAATGAAAGAGGCATGGATTACACCATTGTTGATAAAACCCACATTAGATCATAACATTGCTACAAACTACAGGCCCATTACCAATGTTTTGTTCCTATTGAAGATCCTAGATTGGGTTGCTTAATTGCAGGTCCAAGAACATTTGACCATCCACAATATCCTGGGAAAACACCAATCTGGATTTAGACAGGCACATAGTACTGAAACAGCTATGCTGGATCTTTAGAAAAACATCTTATCAATCATGAATTAAGGTGGCACTGCTCTCTTGATGTTATTAAAACTGTCGGCCACCTTTGATCTTGTTGACTATTCCATTCTAGTTGACAGATTTTGGCATACTGCAAACTTCTCAATTTCGGCAGCTGAAAAATCTTTTTAAACAACTGTGCAACCAGAGTGTTTAGCGGTGAAGAAGCTGCAGATGCAATCAAAATACACTATGGGGTACCACAGGGGGTGTTGCCTTTTGCAAGTTGTGTACAACATCTTTACAAAACCACAGTTTGAACTGCTGGACAACCTGGGTATCACCTATACCAACTATGCCAATGATACCCAATGTCTGATTCCCATATCTGGGGATTATAAGGACACAGAAACCATAAATGAGGTTTATGCCTATATTCAGCAGTGGATGGCTCAGAATGGTTTGGCCCTCAATAATGCAAAAACTGTGCTTATGCTTGCCGGTACTGCCGAGAGGATAAACAAGCTAGGTTTAGAATATCAAAGATTTACAATACCTGGATGCACCATTCCCACGTTATCAAAAGTGAAAACACTGGGCGTGTATTTAGATTCAGAAATAAGTATGAAGGCTCAAGTATGCACCTCAGCTTATTATATCAAACTATTAAGTCAAATTCAACCCTTTCTGCCGAAGAACAACTGTCCAACACTGGCTAGGACAATCATTGGAGCGAAACTGTATTATAATAGTAGTTTTATTTGGAATTAGCAAAGGTGAGCTTTCCAAACTACAGGTGTTTCAGAATAGTGGCGCACGTGTGGTCGAAAGCAAAGGCAGGACAGATCACCTCTCCCATGCCACCCAAGCACTTCACTGCTTACCAGTGGAAGCAAGGATCTCGTTTAGACTTCTCACCATGACATACAAATGTCTCTCTGGCAATGGCCCAACTTATCTATCAGAGAGGACTTCTCAGCTCCCAACCCGGAGAACATTACGATCAAATGCTTTGAACATGCTGCGTGTACCCAGATCAAAACTGTTCTAAATGAGTAAGAGTGCAATCGACATTACAGTGCCAAGACTGTGGAACTCCTTGCCACTAGATCTGAGAGGTTCTACCCACTCTTCAAGCAAGTTAACTTACTTATTTAACTAATGCCATTGGTACCTTATAGACAGCACTGGAAAAAGTGTCTGCCTAGATGTCATTGTTTTGTCTTGTTGTGGATATGTGTTTCTGTTGCTTTTTGTGAGTACCCTGATGCCCACGGGCTTGCTTTGGTGCAATATAAATAAATACATAAATATTGGGGTTAATGGAGATGCCTCAGCTATGTTCAACTGGGAGTTTGTGTCCCCTAAAGGGGAGTCACTCCCAGTGAGATTCTGATTGCCCATACCCTTACGGAGGATACTGCGTACAGGCTCACTTCCCCAATCGCACAGAAGGGAGAAAGGACAAATACCTTGTCTTCATCACAATACCTATACTAGTTTAATGGAGAGAACACTATAGCTGCAGTTATGTTTCCAACAAGTAAGGCATTTAACATAGGTTTGAGTCTGGCTTTAGGTATAGACACATAATGGCAGACAAAAAATCAAAATATGGGCAACATCGTCTTAATATTACAGAAAACACATCTGTCAGCCCAGATTTCTAATGCAATGGAAGGGCAGCCAGAGCCAAAGTGCCCATCTTTATTTTCAAGTGATGAATCTTGGCCTAAAAAGAGTTCTATGCTGTGACACAAAATATGCCCACTCCCATGAGCCATGGAGAGTCTCCCTGCCCCACGCTCCTCAACAAAGCATGGGCAGAGCCACAGTCTGGGCCGGCCTCGACCACCACCATGCGCAATGTGCATGATGATCATGCTGCTACAGGGGCATGTCACTCACTGAACTGGATGAAGGTTTTCCGTTTATTTATTTTTTCAAACCTTAAATCTTATGCCTAGATAATAAATAAGATGGCAGTGCTCTTGTCACCCAAATGTACCAAACCACTGTCTGCATGGCCAGTAATTTTAGGTGAAGCAATGCTACCACAAGAAAACATTCACATGCTTGCTCTGCAAATATGTCAGTATCCCTATGTAAGAATATACTCATGTTGGCTTTGACCTTAATGCCAGTAAAACTCTCATGCCACTTGAAGAAAACATTGTATTGCTGGCTGCAAAAAGGCCTCCCCGTACTACGTAAGAACACACTTCATATTGACTTTGCCCGTAACACCAGTAAAAAAATGCAATGCCACAGTAAGGAAAAAACCTCTGCACACTGGCTGCACAAATAACCCCCTCCCTGCAACCATGTAAGAATACTCATCATGTTGACTTTGGACTCAACATCAGTAAAATATATGCAATGCTACAGTAAAGGCACATTTTCTTGCTAGTTGCTCAAATGCTTCTATGTAAGAACACACATGTTGACTTTGCCCTTAATGACAGTAAATAAATTCAATCCCTTAATAAAGAAATATTACCTTGCTGGTTGCACAAATTCTTCTCCCCATCATGTAAGAAAACACATGTTCACTTTGCCCTTAGCACCATTAAAAAATGCAACACCACAGGAAAGAAACATTTCCTTGCTGGTTGCACAATTGTCCCCATCCTCAAACTCAATGTATGAACACACATCATGCTGGCCAAGTCCTTAACGTAATTCATGCAACAATGCCATTCTAGTAAGAAAATATTCCAGCTGAGTCTGCCTGCACAATTGCACTATAAATACCCACCCTAGCCCCATCTCCATATAATAACACTCATCAAGTTGGCTTTGCTAAATAATTTCACTAAACCATGCCATGTCACTGTGGGAAAATGTCTGTGCTCCAATATCTGTTGGTCCCCAGCCTTGCACAACACACAAGCATACCCATTCACTAACCGAGAATGTTTACACTGCATTTAATTACACTGCATCCTCATTTAGATGTACACTCACACCTGTACATACACATACACACCATTTACACTGAACTGAGAACTCTCACTCATACATGCACCCTTACACAGAAATACCCTTACATACATACACCCTTTCACATAACATGCAATGATACATAAATATATACGGCATGTATAACATACATACAAAAAGATGTTTTTTTCTTTCTTACCTCTTTCTGAACCCAATAAGCACTGCATTTGATTTTTGTTTCCAGCAAGGCTGTGGCACCCATGCTCCTCTCCAAGCGCCTGCCTCCAGTACTCTACGCACACAGGAACCAGGAAGCAAGGAGAGCTACTTGGTTCCTGAGATGAGCGGCGGAGCTGGATGCCAAGCCCCTCCAACTCGACACGCTGCGGACCACCACTGCCGATGAACTCAGCCCCCCTAGACTCTGACTTTAGAATTAAATGAAGTCAGAGTGCTACAGGGGCAGCGGGTTTCCCTGCACTAGTGGGTCTCAGCACCAAAATGAAGCTTATGAGACTGGTACTTATTGGGCAAGGTATTTCTTGTGAAAAAGTGCAGCCGATTTATCAAATTCTTCGCCTCAAACGCAGCTTTAGGTGCCATTGTGGTGGAAGAGACAATCAAACTGGGATTATCCCGAATATAGTTCGCCTTAAGGGACCTATTTGCAGTGTTTGCCCATTTAAGCCAAGGTAATAAAGCATTACCAAGAGTGTTTATTGCATCGACTAAGGCTTCAAGGTGTGTGGGCAAAGATGATCACTCCAGAATTAACCGAATAAAAACAAGCCTAATGAGAGCATCAATACTGATACTAAAGTGACTCAGCTCAAAATGAAGTGATATATTTGATGTACCTCATGGGAGAGTCAAAAGTTTCTGGAAAATAGGATTTTTGGTTGTGAGCAGCAAGCAGTGTTTCTCTACCCAAAGTTGAGCCCCAGAAAGGGCAGTGAGGACAGCCTGTGCATGCTATACTTCCATTGCTGGTGCTGTTTATAAGCCTATCAAGGTGACATCACCCAAATAAGCTACTTATTACCTTTTCTCTCTGCATTGTACCAACAACAATGTCTGAATGCTGTCCAGGTGGCACATGTCTATCTAAACCAACCCCAGAGTCAATGGGCCTCATTACAACTCAGGCGGTAAGGGGTTTACGGCGGCGTAAATAGCGCCGACCCTTACCGCCTGAGTACGAGGTCCCTTAGCGCCATGGCGGATTTAACACCTGCTTTTAGCAGGTGTTAAAATCCATGGCGCTAAGGGACCATGGAGTTAATTACGCCACCGTAATTTACGGTGGCGTAATTAACGCCTTCCCCACTCCCATTATGCCCTATGGGGCAAAATGGGAATGGGGAAGGGTAAATGGGGATTGGGGACTTACCGCCCCGCCAAACTCGGAATGGGGCGGTAAGTCCGCCAACCACCATGGCGTAAACGTAGTTTACGCCATGGTGGTAAAGTCACGGCCCAGGCGGTAACTTACCGCCTGGGTCGTAATGAGGCCCAATGTCATCATCGTCCTTCTCCTGATTATGCAGTGTTCATGTTGTGCCTGTTGGGATGAATGTCTTACATCACGCACGTGAGAGGAAATGTGGACTCAGAAAACCAATAAAGCATGAGTCTGAATACACATCAAAAGCAAAAGATCCAGGTCCTGTCATTCCCATCATACCCCCTCACTGAGAGATACACACTGAACATAACACACACATACATTTTATGTTAAGATGCGCATAAAGACGGCAGACACTATTAACCAGCAATTACATGTTAAGAGTCAAATTGGCATGAACAAACATAGGTGCAAGTGAGTAGGCCCCAACAGACAGGGGACACAGCAGGTGATAAAGTAAGCATTCAGTATATAAAGCAGGCATTAATAGATCCTGGCAACATACACAAAACACTAGCAATTCAGATACTTTCCGTTGACATTAGGTAGATAGCAGCCAGCAAAGCCTACACACAGGCACAGATAGGTGTCTTTATAGATAGGCCTTAAGCCATGTAAGGGATGCAAATGATAGAATAACATAGCAGCAGAGGTTAGCTTTAATCACACACACACACACACACACACACACACACACACCTACCTCAGCTGAGAACAAAAGAAACAAGAAACACTCCAGGTACATTAAGGAGTTGAGATTGTACCACACAATACATATATATGTAAATATTTACAATTTATAGGTACACAAAACATAGTTTGCTAAAACAATAAAGGTAATTCATGGACCATTTAAAATGGCAGGCCTTAAAACATCAGGAATAGTTTTATGCAGATAAAAGGCATTCTGTCTCCAAGTCCGCACATGAGGAATGTGTTGGCAAGGCCATAAACCTAAACCACTGTGTAAAGCAGCGCAGCAATTGGTTAGGAGTAGGAGGTGAAACTCTTTCCCAGGCACAAGACAAGGGAACAGGGCTCAATTAGATATTGCTACCAGAAGAGGGTTCCGGGAGAGCGAAGGAGTAGAATGCCATGCAGGAATTTGCTGCAAATAAGAATGCTTCAACCCAGTCCCACACATTCACCATGGGAAACATAGAACTAATACAGTGTCTGCCCATGTTATTAAAAACTAACAAACACAAGGTCACATCCCTGGTAGGAACACGGCTACATGCAGAGACATGCACAGGACAGAGTCATTCAAACAGAAGAGGCACGTCACCCCCTGTAGGAGAACATCCACTCAGGAGTGGAGGAACATACACTGGATAACGTAAGTTCTCAGCTCAGGGAGAACTCGGTATGCAGGATTAAGGAAAGTCCAAAGGCCCTAGTTCAACACAAAAGATGCAATAAAGGTTGTGCATCGATTAGGACATATCAACGAATTACAGAAATGGTTCTAGCAATGAGACCATACGTCCATATACAAGTAAAAAACACATAATCCAAACAGGATGGTCTTACACACAAACCATGGGGAGGGAAGGAGAGGAGTTACATGTTTCCAATTAGAAGTTGCTATATTATATTGCCGGTTGACTCAGCCCGAAGGGTGAGAATGGTAAGAGGGTGCCAACCTTTGACTCTCATGAGAACAGGACACGAAGTATACAACTGTTGCCACATTGTTCACACCTCACAACTTTATTTGTCAACAGTGTCCGAAGCAGGCCACCCCAGGGAGGCCAAAGGAGCTCCACCAATCAAATGTTACGGATTATATGAAACATAGGAAAATGTTGATTGTCCAATCATAATTCTGGGAAACTAAATGATACCACTATGAGATCATTATTATAAAGTAGCAAACAGAATGTTTTCGTTTTTCTTGCTCCAGTGCACTTTATTGACTCATTGAATTATTTTGTATTGACGTCTGGGTCTTACCCTACACACCTTATGGTGATGATATATAACATGAAGCACCATGAAGCAATCCAACACACATTGCTTAATGTATAACATATAACACTTGTGTAACCCCCATTTCTATGCATACACTGGCAATAGGTGTATCAGCATAAAAAAATGACATTCAATGTTGTTACTGATCTGTGTGTTGTTGTAAAATGCTTGCGTTGATGTCACGGGTACTTTAGTGGAGTCATCATTCAGGATTGTTGGTGATATCCTCGGTTACCAGAAGATAGGAAAGGTTGTGGGATGTGAGGCATGGATGTTGTTTTGCCTTATTTTCCTTGATGCAACAATACCGCCCCCTGTGAATTTCGGAGATTATTGAGATTGCAGTTCTTTTTTGCTTTGTTAATACATGTGATGGCGTCAAATCTGTTTTATTCATCCAGCAGTGCCACATCACCAATAGGGTTCAACTCACCAAGAAATGTATGGTTTTCCTTATGATGCCATTCCATGGCCCATCTTCCTAAAAATGTATATTAAACATCTGTTCAGGGGAGTTCTAGACATAAATCCAATTGATAGGGTACATTCAGCAGGAATTTTCACGCGATTCATATGATTAAAAAAGAAGATTCTAGAAGGATTGGCTCATTGATTAGTGCACAATTTAGTGAGGGCAGACAAAGCACAGAATGGCAGATAAAAAACAACGTAGCACATTCCATGATGAATTCATATGGCATGATTGAGAACTATTTAACATGGATTTCTGAATCCAATGGTTAACTCACTAAGATGTGGCCTGTTGGCAATTGGTGAAATCTCGAAAAAGAGGCATAATTCAATGCAGTTTACAAAGGTATGCCCTTTACTGCTCTAATTTAGAGGAAATTATTCTTTATTGTATTCTGCCTGGTTCAAGAAACTATGAATACACCCCTATAGTCTGATTCCCTGGCTAAAATCTAGAGGTTTCATTCACTCAGTGCCACTCAGCCATCTTCAACCTGAAACCAATATCAGATCAAGTATTGATTTATTTTAAATTGTGACTGAGAATAAGCGAATAAGACAATTTGGGAATTAATAGCTTTACGTGTTGCACTTTATTATTCACAGTTCTTGTTTATTTTCTTCAAATATTGGGTCATGATTTACTTTAATTGCTCAGTCAAAGTTTAATGTAACTTCCTCCCAGTAACATCAGACTTGCCCCATTGCTTCTACAGTTCAGGAAACAGCTCAAGCCCTTCCTATTCAAGGATGGCTCCTCTCTGGCAGTCTCAACTCCCCACCCCACCTGAGATGTGGGGATCTGCTCCTCACTGTTTCCTCCTCTGGTTGCTTGGACCCCTTGCTACCAATTTATCACATTCCTGTGTCGTTAACTCTCTGCTCCCTTTTTCTGCTTCATCACGAGTTTGGCGGTAACCCTTAAATACGGCGGTAATGCTAATACCGCAGCATTTAAGGGTCCGCCAAATCACAGGCTTGGCAGGATTTAGCCTCAGCTCTGAGCTAGGGGCAAATCAGCCACGATTTTGCCATTTTTCAGCGCTATTACCGCTGCGCTAATACCACCGGCAGTAGTAGCGCAAGAGAATTCTCTATTGGGCTCAATGGGGAATGAGAAATTCCTGAATGGGCCCAATGGGGAATGGGGACATACCATTCCGCCAAACCTGTGATCCGGCGCTATTAGCGCTGGTGGGGTTGGCAGTAACCTAAGGATGCCACCCAACTTGTGATGAGGCTTTTACACTGTGTTCTTCCTCCTATGATAGTAAAGTGCTCTGTTGCTTCCTGAAGCTAGATCCATGCTAAATAAATACAATTATAATAATTACACAATGTTTGGATTTATTTGATATATTTTATTTGTCTACTACCTTTCTGTGTCTTTTATGGTTTCATAATGCAGTAAAGCACGTTGATGTCAATGACTCACCCACAGACGTGGTGATCCTAGAATAATGGACTGCTTTCAAAAAGTCATTCCTTTTTAGCAGACTTCTAAGCGACATGTATTTCTGTACAAATACTGTCATGCACTTAAATTTAGGAGCCAGGTTTTCCATCAGTGTAGTGCCCCCAGGATCTGCTGTAATGAAACGAATAATCGGGTAAATAAGTTCTGGTGGACCCTGGGAAGAATACGTAGACATGGGTGAGGATGAGGCGTGCATCCAAGATAATTTGCTCATTGATTGTTTTACTGAATGCCTCTGCTGGGAAGAGCTGCACCCAGGTATGTTGTGGTAAAAGGGCCACACAGATGTACTCAAGGAGGTCTGCAATGGAAAATCATTATGCCTTCTAGGCAATTACAGTAGCTGGGTCTTGCTGAAAGATGATGTGTCACATCACTCTCTGTGCCCCACCATGGCATTCAAGACTTGCAGGATGTTTTTTAAAAACATAGGAATGTATGATAACATGAGTAAGTGTCAAAATGCCCGAGGATTATCTCCTTTCAGAGGTGTGGTAGAGAGTGATCCGCTTCAGTGGAGGTATTGCCATTCTGATACCTCAGTTGGGTTCAAGGTCATCCTTGGTGGCCCCCGAGATTGCATGTACTGCATAGCCCATAGGTGGCAAGTAGCGGCTGGTCACTTAAAACTTGGTATGGCAGCCTATGCCTGCAACCCCATGGCTGATGCCTCCTAGCCTGAGGCTGCCTCTGTGGAGGCAGTTGTGGTGGTGCATTGGGTTGCTTACTGTGGTGCTCACTTGCCCACCTCCTGTTTTAAAGGTGGTTTGGATGCCTGCTGGGTATTCGGGGTTGGTGGTAATGGCTGTGCTGCCTGCTGTGCTGCATTTGGCTCCTCCTACATTGCTGCTGCTAAAACACAGAGTACTAGTGCAGGGAGATAGGTACATGTTTGTATATGAAGCACGACAATACAGAGCAACACAGGTTCAAATCCCCGGCCTGCGCTTAGAGACTGGTCTCTGGTATTAAGCGTGTTACAAAAGATTAATTAATTATTTGCAACAAAAGGAGGGGGGTGAGGCTCCCCTCATGGTGTGATTTTATTCTCTTTGTGATCATTTTCGATGGAGTGTAATCTTTCCTTGTTTATCAGAATTTCCACCTGTAGATTCTACAGACTGTTTTTATGACCACACGCAGTTGGACAAAATGCTCTAAATTACTTTTCCCAACGAGTTCCCATATTTGTGAAATAGAAATATGTCACTTTCAACTACCTTTAGCAAAGGTGTCACACACCCTTCATAGTGCCACTATTATGATCTATCAAAATAGCTAAACATCACATAAGTGAAGCTATGCAAATGCTCCATCAGAATTATGGTCATCCCAGAACCACTGCAGTTCCAAATTCTGGTCCCACTGGTGACCGGTGCAAGATTAAATAGCTAGTTTTGCGCATGGGGAGTATTTGCTTGGACCTAATTTGCACCACATTACAGTACATCTGGATGTACCAAGCAAAATATGTTCTGTGCTTATTACTGTAAAACAAGGTTTGACTGCTCTTATGTTGCACAGTTTTAATCAGGCATGATTTTTGAGATCTTTAGTTTCCATTTACACATGATAATGAAAGGCATGCATGCCCCCCCCCATGCAAAATGAAATTCCAGGACTGGCTTTAGATGTCACGCATTACATGTTATTTTATGTTAGAACATGTTTGTCACCTCAAAGAACCTCTAGCATGTCACATGAAGGTAGGAGCCTTCAGTTGGTGTAAAGGGAAAAAAATAAAATATATGTTTTTCCAGGTGTTCTCTGAAATTCGAATGGTGTGACAGTTCCGAGGTCATGTATTTAAAGGGTAGCTCATCCTCAAACTGTGCAAGGCTTCTTTCAAAAATCAGTTGTGCGACCCCTATTTGTTTTAACCTTTTTTCCATGTGTTTATTCATTTCAAATGTTTGCTTTCATCAAGATTCTATTAGAACTTTTGTATCTATCCATTGGGACAGAATCTACATGCTATGGGTGAGTACCAATGTCAGGTGTATTTCTAACAATAAAATAAAACCATAATTTTTATAAAATGTAAAACAAAAATCTAGCATTTGCTAACGTAGTGGTCGCGAATCCCTCATATACATATATAAACATGTATTTGTTGTTATTATTATTATTGTAGTACGGTCCATTAACTGACTTTTTACAAATTCAGACAGTTAAAATACATCAAAACAGAATACATTTCATTCTCATTACCTAAAAACAAATAAAAGGACCGTGCCTGTATACATACTTGTACTCAATCATAAGGATGCACTGCCCCCGCCCCATAGCACAGGCAGACTTACCTTGAGAATCAATCCCCCTTCCTTAAAGGTATGCATGCCTCCCAAACCTAGCATGGTTCTCCTAATACAGCAGAGGACATATCATCTCCCTGGAAATGAGAAGCAGGATGGCGTTCGGCTCTATCGGGCGTGACAGATCAAAGCTGCTTCATCCTCACATCCAAATCCCAAGGAATTCTGAAAAATGGTTAATGGTTTCAAAGACTGTAGAGTTATGGTGAATATTGTTATTAATGAAATGAGCATCGACCCCAGAGTACATTATGTGCATATTTATTTGAGCATACAACCATTTTACCACAGACATAATTTTCAAATATGAGGTCTGTAGTCATCCTAATGTTACCAAAGTGCACTTTGAGTTTAAATAAAGCAGACATGCATCCCCACTGACGCTATTCTGGCCCTTCAAATTTCACAAAGGAATCTTTTGAAAGATCACAATAGCAGTTTACCAGACTGTTCATCTTGCAATGGTACGTTATCAGAAAATAATTGATATGATCATTCTCGGTTTCGATAATGTGCTTTGCTCAGAGAGACACACATTACGCAGTACGTTCATACTGTGATAATAATATGCAATGCACTCTTGAGAATTGAAACTGTATCCTTTTAAAAAGAGGCAGCTTACAATGCTAATACAAGGAAATGCTTTCAATGTTTTAAAAGATTATTTTGTTAAAAATGCTCATAATTGTGCTTCTGACAAATGCCCTTCCTTCTTTAAAGGTATGTTTCCATTTAAAGTTATGTTTTCCGCACTTTCAGCCATGTTTTTCTTCAGTATTAAGAATATATCTAACACCACGTACACTTGCTGAATGTATTTTTATGGGATCGTGTAACCCTATCATTATTTTGTATGGTACCACTATTTGTGACTTGCTTTTTTAATGATCTCACTTTTATTTTATTATGTGGGTGTCCAAGAATAAATGGCTGTCTGTGGAATGTTATTACTTTCTAACTCAACCATTTTACTCTGTGTTGCAAATACCGTAGACAGACTATATATCCTCTAATTTTGGCATTGTCAACCTACGCATACTTCTCCCTGTCTTTGAATTAAATACACCAACAAGTCTGCATAGATAATCAAGTGTCATTTGCTAGTTTTGCTAAAAGTTATTAGGAGAACTCAACTTACCCACGGGAGACATCCAGAATTGAAAGGCTAAAGGATATGTGAAAAGACATGTCATAGAAATGGAAAATCCAGAAGCACAGTACAATTCCAAACATTTGACTTTGTACCAATGAGGAGGTGATTGTCAGAAGACTCCATAAGAAAAATAAGATTTTTGGATAGTTAATATGGATTCAGTTTCCCAGAGGGGAATGCACGAATAAAAATGTCATATGGTATCAGTTTTCTTTAATAAATGACAGGGTAAGCTTTTTGTTGTAAGGTTGGTAAGGTGACCCGGCAGGCACAGGTGGCATAGGACCAGCTTTGCAGAAACATGTAGCTTTATTGTCGCATATGTAATGGTTAGAGTTACTCTTAATGTAGACAGCACAGCCACTGGTAGATCCCCAGTTACCACATTTCAGGCCTCAACTGACATCCAAAGAGCACTCATGCACCAAAGCTCATCCACATGACCTGAGCTGTTTTTCACAGACACCGACATTCTACCTGCATGCATGAAGACCCAGCAGGATAAAGGCATATAGACAACTCAGCCACTCATTCAAGCAAACACAGGATACAGCACATCACTCTATTTTTCATACTACAATAGGGGAGTGAGACTCATGACTCATATGTTTACAAGATCACATTTATGCTTACTGACCAACACTCTCACACACAGACACACACACTCCACCCACTAACCTAAGATGGAAGGGAATAATGAAGAGGAACACAACATCAACCAGTGACAACATTTAGATAGTTCACTAACAGATGCAAAGACACATCCACAGTTACAAAGTCACACCCTCTAAAATGGTGCCTTTAATGAACACAGTTCAGCAATCAGAGCCTTATCCTTCACCAACACATGTGGCACCTACTACAAACCAACACTTTAGAGAGGAAAAGGTGCAGCTACACAAACATGGATTTAATACCAACACCCACTTCAGATGGAAAACCACAAGCACACTGTAAGTGGCCCCTTGACCCGCAACAAAAAAGGCACAATGCCCAGCACTTCCACCCTAAGAGCAACGAAGGACCAACACTTGAAAGCATAGGGTAACATGACCTAGGTCTTCGCCGTGTCAGTCTTGTCACTCATCCCGCTTGCTATGATCCTGTAGGGTATTTTGTGTAGATTCGGGGTCTGGCGGTATTTTATTACCACCAAAAATAAGGGTAATTTGGTGATGACTACTCCTTGCATTTAGATTGGGTTTGGACTTACTTCATTTTAGTGACCATTCCTTATTACATCATATAGGATCATTTAGTGGTATACATTATTGTTGGTGGTATTTTGGTGAGCATAATTGTTCTGTTTATTGGTGCCCCAACACACAAAACCCCCTTCTTTTGCTTAGACTGTTCGTGTGATCTCTAGAGGCCTCGGACCTACATTCAGAAATACCACAATTTCACATATAGCATTCTCAATATCCTGTGGTACTATCACTAATGTATCTACATTAGTGAACTATGTTTCCATAGGCCTCTTTTTGCTGGTTCATGTACGCCCAGCAATGTCTATTGTATTAGACTCAACTCAGACACCACACTTAGTGGAAACACACACACAGCTATTTATAATTGCTAGTGCTATTATTCCATCTGCATGGGAAACATGACACATGTATTACCTAGAAAAAAAAATCTTCCCTTTCTCCCGAAATATTATCCTAAATGCACCAAGAAAAGACAAAGCAAAAACACTCTACACAGTTCATGTCCATAACAATTGTATTATAAACAGTTACATATCAAAATAACACCTTACCCTTCTTGCTATACAGTGTTCTCTGAAACAAACAGAAGAGAAAACAAATGCAGCAATACACCGAAATTCACTCCACATTATTTGTAACAAGAAGGAGAAAAAATTACAGCGATAGAATAACATTCACTTTGCAACATTATGGCGTGGCAATTAAACACAGGGATTCCCTATTGCTATTCTTCTGTGCCTTTTATTTATAGAAGGTCATCCGTACTGCACACAACCTCATTTCACTTGGATAATTACCAGCTATCTGTAGCTCTCCCACACGCCACCTCCATTGGCTCGCCGCCTCCGAGGAATGGGCCCAGGGTTGTCCTCGTAATCTTGAAGTTTGAAGTGCACAGCAAAAATATGCAGTTCATTTGCAGTTCTCAAGCCGGTGCCAAGTGAGACCAGGAATGCCCAGTCTCTGAAGGTCTATGTAAGCAGCTGTTAAGCGGCTTCACTTCAACACTACAGCTAAGTTAATGGCTAGTCTGGGATGCTGAGGGAAACCCTTATTGATATATTTTTAGGTCCAGTTCATGTACTCTGGATGACAACCCTTATATAACACCCCTCTCTTAGAATCCCCCTGACCCCACTGAGCCAAGAAGTAGGTCTGTTTTGCAAATTTAAAAGGTTTATTTGAGAAATATAACAATATATATCTATCACACTTTTATAATAAATTAATATTGAATATCACACTTAAAATATGACAGTGATCAACAATGGATAATGTTCTACTGGTAAACTGATTTGGTTACTTAGAAGTAGTATAGAGGATGAGGTAGCTGAAATGCTTTATGGTTTCAAGGAAATGCAAGGTGGAATGAATGCAGTACAGAAAATAAACTGATATGGTTTCACAAGAGATAATATGTTCACTTTTCCCCTGGTGGCAATTCACCCCCCCTATATGCAATGCAAGGAGATGGAAGTAACACACACAGTCTTCAGGAATACAATCAAATACAATACGGAATTCAGTCCCCCCCAGCAAGCTTAGACAACAGGTATGCTTTTTAAAACACAGGCAAGAGTGCTTTGTAATGTGGTGGCAAGGAAGTGAAAAATGCTACAATTGCTTTTAATTCCCTATAGGAGGTTCAGGGTGAGTGGTAGACACTTAAAATCAGTTCAGGTCAGCCCTAACAATGGTTCAGGGATGGTTATTAGGTTGCAAATGAATTTTAGCAGTTCAGGCAAAAGCGGCTATCTTTTTACAGATGACGAAATCAGGCCAAATCGCGGTAAATTTTGCGAGTGTGTAAATCGCGATTGCGGTAAAAGTCTCTAAATCTCGTTCCTAGGACAAACGGTTCCAGAGATACGGACGATTTTGTGAAGGTAGTTTTTCGGATTTAAAGTAAACTCAAAATGACAGGTGACAGCTTGCAGCTGCAGAATTGACAGGTGACAGTTGTGCAGCTTTAAAAATGACAGATGACACGATTTCTAGGAGGCTGTTCTAAAGAGGTTAAAATAGTTTGGATTAGATTATTTTAACTAAGAGATTGGGTTCTGCACAGTTCTGGCGGATACTCACTCCTAATTTTGAAATGAATGGGCCTCGTCACGGACCTGGTTAACTGGACTGGACTTCGGGCGGTTCTGCTCACAGCGTCTGGGTCAGCTCTGCTCTGCTGGTCTAGCCTCTCTGGATACAGCCGCCTCTGGTTCTGGATACTGCTCTGCTTTCCGGTCCGGATCAAGTGGATTCTGGATGTAACACTGCTTTCTGGGTACTGGCAAAAGTTCTTGGCAAAGAATTCTGACAGCTCGCCCAGCTGTGGAATAGTTTGCAAAAGATTTTGAGGCCTGCTGACAAATACTTTTGCTTGCAGTGCGCCTTCTTGGTTCAAAGTTCTGTACTCTCTGTTTAGCTTGGAAGTCTAAGTGTTGGATCTCTGGATGTGAAGTCGTTGGTCAGCACGCTCCGCAGCAAATGGAATTGAATTCCCTATCTGTCCTGCACTGTCTGCTTTTATGTGTTTAGAAAGTGGGTGGAGAGTCTAGCTTCACTAAGCCTGCCCCTCTCTTAATTTGATAGGTCAATAGACTCTTTGGTCCCTGATTTGGGAAGGGGTAGTGTGTCAGAGTGATGTCATTTTTATGACCTGCAGAAATGACACTCCCCTGGTCAATGTGCACACAAATCTATTTCTGATCCAAATACATATTTCCCAGGTACACAAATGGTTGACATTACATGTACATATTACACATTGCTTCAAGTAGTCTCTGTTCCGACTCTGGCCTTTCTAGGAGCTTGCATTCAAAAATGGCAACTTATTTTTGATTTTAGTGGGTTTTGCAACATTGGTTTTTCATCAAAAATTATACAAAGGTACACCCTCCTTCTCCACACATTCCAGCTATTTACTAGGTTTCTAGCATAAACCCGGTGTCTGTAATATCAATAAATAGCGGGGTTTGGTCCTAGAACACCGTAGAAATTGGAGTTTGGACTCAAATCGTGAGGGCATTTTTCATACTAAGAATCTCAAAGTTGTACATTCCTGTCATTTGGTTACAATAAGTTATCAATGTTTCTATAAAATATATATTTGCTGCAATTCAACTCCCCAAAGTGTTTGGGTCCGCCTCCAGAAGTCTGGGTGGGTCAGTAATCACATGTCTCTCCTTGCTGGCAGAGGGCTGTTGACAGGAAACACTCAAAATTAACATACCCCATTCAACTGAAAGGGGCTATTGTCTCTCTCCTCCAGGCTGAAGAGAAAACCCCCTCCCTCTCACTCAGAAGGGCCATGTGATATCCTGCCTCCTGTTGTGAGTCTCTGGGGTGTTAAGAGTTCTCAGCCTCTTGGCCTCTGGGAACAGCAGGTGGCTAAGATTTTCAATTAACCAACAGGCTTTGAAGTCCCTGCCCCTCTTGCAACTCCTAAATCCAGTTTCCCTGTCAGAGTTTAGACCGCTAGCGCCGCCTTGTGGAATTTGTCGGTACTGCATCCATTTAGGAGTTGTCTTGAATTTGACAGGAGATTTTTGCTATTTTTCTGATAGGCATCCTGACATTAGAGTGGTTATGTGGAACCCCCCCACAAGAAGGTTTAATCTTTAGAGTGGTCTTGTGCCCATGATTTCAGCAACTTTTTGACATCAGTAAAACGGATTTTTGAACAAAGGTCTCCGGTATTAGCTATCTTGCAATGTGTGAACTTGACATTTGGAGCTTGCCCTCAAAGAAACAGAGGTGATTTAAAAGTGCTTTTGCTCTGACAGGTGCTGCTCTTTTTCTTTTGGCACCACCTTTCACCCCTGGCGCTTTTGGTATGCGCACAACTGCGCGGTTCTCCTGGACTCTGAGATGGAATGATGGGCGGCGACAGCTCATCCCACATCTACCCAGTCTATTGATTCAGCATGGGTCAAAACCCTTCACAAACCCCCCTGCTGGACTACGCTTTGATTCAAGTCGAGGGGAAGTCGGGTGCAAAGGAGGCTTTGAGCCCTTGCACTGGTTTGTCACATTATCTTCTTCCAATTCTGTAGATGGCACAGTTCAGCATCTTTTCCTCCACCCAGTTGGATCGATCGGTCCTCCTCGCCGGTCCTGATGGGAATATTGGGCGGTACCCCGGGCCCCTCGGATCTTTTCTCCCGGTCCCTGGGCGTCCTCCTTGGCCAGTCTCCAGGTTTTCTTTCTCCTAGGACGACAAAGGAAAGCGGCAATACCTATTCATAGACATTTCTCCCCCACTATTGATATAGTGGGGCGACATATACATTTTATACTTTAATAGACATAGCATTCCAATTTTTAAAAACAAGATATAATTCAGAGACAGTGGCTTACAAGCGTCATAATATTTTAGAGACTATATGTGGGATATTTTAGGGTTGGAACTGAATTAATCTGGAATGTTCCCGCCTGGTATTGCAGAGGACTCCTCCAGTTGCTGCAGCGTGTGCCTGGGATGGCAACAATTTAGCTGATTTATATGTACCCACTTGTCTTCCCCTTCCGCCAGACTACCTTTGGGGATGCGGATCTTGTACGCTACAGGGGAGATCTTGTCTATATTTTCAAACGGTCCCTTCCATGTAGGCAAACATTTTCGCTGTTTGGCCTGGTTCCTTTGGAAATTGTATAGATAGACCCGGTCCCCCACAGTATATTCCTTCCTGGTGGTCTTCAAGTCGTAGTGGGTTTTCATGCTATCAGTTGATCTTTCTAGATTCCGCTGAGCATAGGCAAAAGCATGCTGAAGGTGTTTCCTTAAATTCTCCACATACTCATGAGTTGTGGAGGCATTTATCAGTGTCTGCTCTTGGGTCCTGTAGAGCAGATGCTGGGGAAGCACCATCTTGCGTCCGGTCATCAACTCAAATGGTGACATTTTAGTTGCAGATGAAGGGGTAGATCTGATGGCCATTAGGACCAGAGGTAATTGGATATCCCAACTTGGTCCAGAATCTGCCACAAACCTTTTTAATATGCTCACAATGGTTCGGTTGTATCTCTCTACTGCTCCAGAAGAAGCTGGCCTGTAAGCAATGTGTAGCTTCCTTTTAACCCCCAGTATCTCCCACATCTTTGTCATTACTTCACTGGTGAAGTGGCTACCTCTGTCTGACTCAATTCTTTGAGGTAGACCAAAACGGGAAAAGATGTGGTTAATCATCAGGGCAGCTGCTGTTTCTGCCTTGCAGTTTGGGGCTGGGAGACATTCCACCCACTTGGTAAACAAGCATGTAACGGTCAACATGTACTTATTTCCTCTAGACGAGCGAATTACAGGGCCTACAAAGTCGATTTGCAAATCTGACCATGGCAGTGTCATCCCCCACTTTTGGAGAGGCGCACGGTGTGTGAGGGATGATGGCTGAAATTGTGCACACACAAGATACCCCTTCAAGTATTGGTCGAGGTCCTGCCCCATGTGTGGCCAGTATGCAACCTCTCTTAAGATTTCCAGTGTTGTGTGAAACCCCCTATGACCGGTGGTGGCTGCATCTTTGGCGTAACTTAACATCAGGCTTCGGAATGAGGTAGGGACCACCCACTGATCATGGCCAGCTTGGGATTTTCTTACCAACAAACCGTCTTGGATTCGGAACCTTTTCAGACATTTCATCAACACTCTTAGGTCCTCTTTCCCAATGTAATCGGTATCCATCAGGGGAAAGTTCTCAGGGTCCTCAATGTGTTGGTAAAACTTACCAATTATTGGATCCCCCTTCTGAGCTGTAATCAAATCAGCATCAGGGGTCTCCTTACTCCATTTTGCAGTTGAAAGATCATTGTGAGCATTGTTCTGGGACCTAGTGATGGCAGTGACCTGGATTTCCCCCAACAGGGACTCTATTTCTATTAGATCCCCTTGCATGGCCCTGGTTTTGGCCAGCTGATCAGCTAAGTCATTTCCAGTTTTGTCTGGTCCCTCTACTTTGGAATGACCCTTGATCTTTTTCCAGTAGATGGTCATCCCATTCGATAAGACCAGATCATCAATATTTTGGATTAACTTCCCATGTTTCAAGGGTTTGTTATTAGCACATAACATGCCTCTGGTTTTTCAATTAACCAGGTGCTCCACAAACCCGTTCCGTACATAATCCGAATCTGTGATTATGACCAGTTCGTGGAGTTGATGTTGGACAGTAGTGAGGATGGCCTGATGCACAGCCATCAATTCTGCCACCTGACTACTTCGGGGACCAATTTTGTATCCAGCGGAGGGTTCTGTGGACTCATTTACCCATGCATTCCCTACGCCGGCCACCAGTTCTTTCTCCCCGTTGTTGTCAACATGGTACGAGCATCCATCCACATAGACAGTGGGCATTCCCTCACACTTGTCTTCTTCAAAGACTTTGTGTGGGGAATTAAGGTATGCTTCCATGTTGTCCTTGATTTTTAGACTTTCGTCCTCAAGACAGTTTTCTCTCGCACAATCATGCAAGTCAGCCAGACCTTGCGCGAGGGGACACTTCTTGTTTTGGCCATATCTGACCTCCACAGGAAAGCCTTGCATTGACAGAATCCAGGACGTAATTCGGGAATTACTCACATTTCCGGCCCAGATTCTGTCACTTTGGAGATATTGCAGAGGCTGGTGTGGAGTCTCCACTATGATGTGTTCCCCCTGGATGAACGGGCGGTAATTCTTCAATGCCCACACCGTTGCCAGGAGTGCCTTCTCACAATCGTTGAATTTTTCCTCCACAGAGGATAAAGTTTTGCTCGTGTAGGAGATTACTTTATTGACCTTGTCATGCTTTTGGTATAATACTGCCGTGAAGTACGTATTAGAAAACCCTGTCTCCAGGAAGAACTCCTTGTTTCTGACAGGGTAAGCTAGGCAAGGCGCTTGTGAGAGGCTTCTTTTGAGTTGTCTTACTGCCTCGGATTGTTCTGGACCTCATTTCCACTTGACCCCCCCTTCAGGAGATGAATCAGGGGTCTAGTGATCTCTGTGTAGCCCTCAATGAACTTTCTGCTGTAATTAGTCAGTCCAAGGAGGCTCCTTAGTTCCCGCAGAGTTGTGGGGTCTTTCAGTTTCTGAAGTGCTTCCACTTTCTTTTCCTGGGGACAGAGACCCTGAGGAGTAATCTCATGTCCCAAGAAATTAACACGGGCTCTACACCACTGTGCTTTCTGAAAGGAACGTTTTGCTCTGGCGGCCCTCAACTGTGTCAGAACATAACGGATCTCCGCTATGTGTTCCTCCACAGATGAACTTTTGATGAGGACATCATCTACATAAGCCAGGTTACCCCTCGCACCCAGGTCGGGCATGGCCTTATGTAGGAAAATGTTGAATTCATTGCCGGAGTTGAGGTATCCGAAGGGAGTCCGGGTCCATGTGCTGCTGGCCCCCAAAGGTAAAAGCCAGTTTGTATTGGTCCTCCCTACTGACAGGCACGGTCCAGTATCCATTGGTCAGGTCTATTGCAGTGAATACCTGTGACCCCTGGATCTGGGCCAGCCCTTGGTCAATGTAGGGCAGAAGCCATCGGGAAGTATGGACCCATTTGTTGAGCTCCCTAAGGTCAGCGCAGAGTCTCCACTGGCCCTTTGGCTTCAATATTCCCAGCACCGGATTATTGAAAGTGCTGTGGACTGGACGGATTATTCCCCGGGACTCAAGGTTCTTAATTATTTCAGTAAGGGACTCCATGGATGTGAGAGGCAAACGATATTGCTTCACAAACACTGGAGTCATTCCAGGGTCCGTGGGAATTGTTGTTGTGTTGATGTCGGTGCGACCACAGTCATATGAGTCTACCGCAAAGAGATCTTGGAAATCCAAGAAAACTTGTTTCAACTTTTGCTTCTGTTCCAGAGTCACACAGGCATCAGCTAGGTTGACTCTCTCTTCCACCATCTGCCTGAAGCCTGGAAAGACTTCTGGTTTGGCTATCTCAGCGGCCTCCTCCAGCTGGGTGGAGAAGTCCCTGGTCAGAGTGCTGATTTGGGTTGGAGGCTTCAGGTGGGAAAGGCAGCCCTCATGGACCTGGAAAATCACCTCATCCCTCCTGAAGTCACAAGTCACATCTTCCTTACCATAAGGGCAAGAAGTGTATACCAGGAAGTTCCCCCCATGCCGGGTGAAAATCCTGTCTGGTGTTGTATTGTCCTCACTGTCGCTGTCAAAACAGTCCTTGGGGATTTGTCCTAACAGTTCATTTCCTAAATCAATGGAGAAATGTCGGTCATCAACCGCCATTCCAATAATGGTGCCTGCGGCTAGAGTAATACTCTTTAAGTCGCTGTTATCCACCCCTATTGGAATGGTGTCATGTTCTATGTTGACTAATGGTGTTGGGTTTACGCCTAACCCTTGTTGTTGGAGAGAAGCATTTAGATGAATATAAGCATCAGGGTTTTTCAATTTTTGTCCTCTTTTAATTTTCACTTCCAGGGAGAATTGTCGGGTCCTTTCTGGGATGGTGACTTCCTCTTTAAGCTGAATTTCAACTGCATAAGGTAGCAATTGAGCTGGCCTAAATGCTTTTTCTTGATCATCAAAGCCCATGGGATTATCCGCTAATCGGGACCAAGCTTTGAAGTTTATTAGGTCCAAACTAATGGCGAAGCGATTGAGAATGTCACTGCCTAAGTAAAAGGCGGCAGTGATGTCTCGCACAACCAAACAATTATGGACGATGCTCTTGTTGCCAATGGAGATTTTGAGCATACACCTGCTTGGCAGGAGATGTTTCGAATTGGGTGCTTCCAGGTCCATTTCCCATTTGTATATCAGTTTGAATGTGGGAATGGCTAGATCTTTTGGGAGTTGGCGGAACATGGCTTCGCTGATGAAGCTCTTACCATTGTTCACAAACACTCGAGCGAGAACAGAGTCCTTCCCATCATTTAACTGAACAGGGATGAACAACTGATCTCCAATTTGCTGAATATCAGGCAGGCTCTGAGCTGATTTCACATCTTTCTGGACTATTCGAGTGGCAGTGTCTGATTGTGGATTGGTAAAGAATTTCAGAGTATTTCCTTCCAGTGTGGAATACCACCTTAAACTGGGAGGAAGGTTGATTTTCAGAAATAGAGAGGACCCCCCATCACCAGTCTGTTGTCCTACTGCTATTACTGTCACGTCTGGAATTTGGTTGTTCTGGAAGTGAAATTCTACTTGGTCAGATTTTTGTTCAACCATGTGGCAGGTGCCGTTTAAACTCACATGGTTGACACTCTGTTTTAATTTTATTGGTCGGCTAGTCTGGGTCTAGAGGACCTTGTTTACACAATCTATTAGGGGTGACAACCTTCTCAGGAGGTTGTTCCCTAGTAAACAAGGGGTGCCCTCTGAGTCACTACTATGACCGGGTGTTTCACCTTGTGTCGCCCAATTTTGATGTCCAAATCTGCAGTCCCCTCGACAGGAATTTCCTTCCCGTCAAACTTCTGCAGTTGTCCAGGAAGAGAAGTGAGAGGAATATGGTAATTCTCCCCCCTTCCTGCATTTAGTTCATCAAAGGCCCTTTTGGACAGAAGGGTAGCTTGGGATCCAGTGTCCACCAGTGCCGAAATTGTACCCTGCCCCTGTACTTGTACCGGGGCATAATATCTTCCCTCCTTCTCCTCAAGGGGGCACAGATAATGCACATTTTTGGACAACTGGTGGGCTAACTTTCTGGTTTTGGACATTGCTAGCGAAGAGATTTGGGCAGAATTCTGTGGAGAGCCTGGGGAATCTGGAAGAAAAAGTTGGCAACTGGAAATGGTTTCGGGTTCTGGGCCGCCCCCCCCCTTTTTGGAGGCAGTCATCAGGATGGGTTTGACCCATGGGATTTTGGTATTGTCGGTTCTGGGATGAGATGATGGGCGGCGGTAGCTCAGTCTCCACATCTCCCCAGTCTGAATTGGCATCCCTTGGGATCCATTTTTCCTTGGGAGGAGTTCCCCCATCTCTGAAGGAGAAGATCCTTTTCCCAGGATCTTCTGAGGATCCATCTGCCTCAAATTGGAAGACCTGTACCTCCTCCACAAAGTGGGTATGTTTGGGTCCTTTGTTTCTCCTACCCCCCTCTGCTCCTTGGGAGGCAGTTTTTCAGGGGCAGGAGATTTTGTTTCCGGTTCCTGGTTTTCCAGGGGCTGTTTACAAGTTGGGAAGGAAGCTTCCTCCAAGGCTTTACACCCCCCTTCCCCTTGTGCCTCCTCCCTGGGAACCGGTGGGTTATTGGGGTGCTGCCCCCGTCATTGTTCTGGAGCACCAGGTCCAGATCTTGGGGCATTCTGCGGTGGCATGCTCATCTGAGGGTTCTGTTGAGCCCTCAGTATGTGACCCAGATCCCGTGCCATATTTTGGACCTGGCGCTCTAACTGGGAAACCCGCTCAGGCTGATACGGGGCTCTATTTTCTCCCCTGGGCTGATCCCGGGAAGGGTAGCTATCCCTTCTCTGGTAATACCCTGGGTTGGGAAGATTCGGGTACCCCCCACCCTTGGCCTCCCCTCTCCCGGATTAGGTTGTCTGGGCTCAGGGAATTGGGGAAAGATGGATGGAGGATTTTGGGGCTGGAAATTGGGTGGATACCTGGGGAAAAAGTTCTGCCCAGGATTTGGTGAATTTCTGCCCTCCTGGGGGACGTTAGGAGGGAAGTTCCCTGGGTCAGGTGCTTGGCTGGATCCCCCCCCTGGGCTGGAGGAGTCCACACATAACCCAGGATGGGTCGTTTTCCCTTGTAGCGGGGACTTACATAATCAGGGGAGCGAGGGACCCCATTTGTGGGACTACCTCCTCGACTAGGTATAGTAGTAAGGTAAATGCACACCTAATTAGAGAAAGTATTGCGAAGTATTGTTTAAACACCCACAAGGAGTGATCTCTATATTCTTATGAGGTGCAGAGGAGGAATAGAGGGTTTTGGCACAACAACCCTATAGTAAATAAGAACAAAGGAAGAGGACCCAAGGTTGGAGTCCTCCCGTCCCCTGCACACTCTAAGTCTACGCAACAGGGGCGTAGATATTTTAAGGTAAAATTCAAAATATTTGTTTTTAGACTATCTATAGGAAAATGATTTGTCGAGACTATTAACTTAGAACAGAAGGACAATCGTTTTGGTTTATTAGGTGTTCAAAAGTGGAATGAGCACCTATTTATTAATACATAAAACAATGTGTAGTCAAGGCAGGAAAAACACAACAACATTATAATGTCAACGTAAAGATGATTGATTGAGATTCCACTTTCTGTGGCTTGACGCGTTTCGAGGAGATTCCTCTTCTTCAGAAGCCTTTGTGGATCTACTGTCTAGTCATTGTGTACATAGAAATGAAGATCAAAAAGAAATCAATCAATAAAACGAGAGTATATGTCTATATAAGCTTCATTGATCAATAAAATACAGTTTCATAACTACAATCAGATTGAATATATACACATATTGTGCTCTATATTGTTCAAATTCAGTTTAGTACACCCAGGGTTGCTATATTTTTAGTTGAAAACAACTCCAAAGAATATCAGTCTAGTGCATTCCCTAGCACCTCTAGTGGGAGTCTAGCAGACATGATGACCCAGAGGAGGACAATTTAATTGAGTCTGGTTGACGCGGGCTACTCACCCAACGAAGTTGTTTTGACAAGGAAAAACATTTTCTAGGTAAAGTGTACTAACCTATAGAGGTCTAATGTTGTGGCTGAGAAGCCACCCACAGTGAGCGGTGCGTCAAAAGGTTGCATATTAGAGGAGCCAAGTTCTCGATGTAAGTATTTTCCTGATGCCGGTTGGTGTTCCGACACTCTCGATATGACCTGTATGAAATAGTAATCACGTACAGGTCACCATGTGTGATTCGATGTAGCTATACAAGTGTGAAAACCAAAATACATTGGTCGGGATATGCCAAAATACCTTTCTGCGGCACGATTCAATGATGTGGTAGTCTCTGGGAAACGTGTAACATCTCAGGGGGAGCAGGTGAAAATTGATCGGCGAAGTCCTAAAGCCAGCCGTTGTCTGTGAAAAGACAATGGAGTGTAGGTAAGCCTGCGGAACTTAGTAAAGTATAGATAGCGTGAGTCGAGTGTGCAGAAAGTTGGAAGAACCTCCTCGACTCCCTGATGTGACTGGCCCGAGGGCCTTCTGGTGTTAGAGTTATTTGGTGCAGGCAGGTTTTTAGGCCCCCCCATCTCCAAATCTAAAACGGGGGCAACCTTTACCTCTGCCACCTTGGCAGCAGCAGGGGTTCTGTTGGTTTTGGGGGTTTTCTGCGCATTATTTTTATTTTCTATGGGCTTCTGCACCTCATAGATCCGGGTAGCCTGTTCAATGACCCAGTCTAGTGACCTCTTCTCGTGAAAATCTCTCACTAGCTGGGTCATGATGTATTTGGGCAAGGCATGGAAAAAAGTATCGACAAACTCTTTGCTGTCTGTGCGCACCCTTTTGGTGGTCTGCGCAAAGGCACGCTTCAATTCTTGTACGAATTCTTGTGGGGCCTGATCCTCCCCACATTGCAAATTGAAGGCTGCCTTGCGAGCCTCTTGAGGATTTCTATGAATAGAAAAATGTTTCAAGATGGCCGCCCTATATGCGGACCATCTTGAATGGTTTTGGTTCTCCAGCCCTGCAAAGAAACTGGAGTATTCTGGGGAGAATGTCCATTTGACGTACTGGATGCAGCTACTGCTGACCTTCACTGCTCCCAGAGGTGCCCGTCTGATCTTCCAGGTTTTCCCGGATTCTGCGAGATTGGGAATGGCTGACAGAATGTGGGGACCTGGTCTCCTGTGTCCTGTAACGCTCAGAGGAGTCTTCAGATCCCTCCTTGCTGCCAGGATTTGATGGGTACCCCCCCCCCACTGACCTAACAGGGCGGAAGTTTTCAGGATGCCCTTAATGGGCCTACTCGCCTGGGGTTCCCCACTAAATTGCACTGTGCTTGGGTGCCCATACCCGGATGCCCGCCCATCCATTCCTGGGAGGTACTGGCCTATGAGCCCCATACTTCTAGCTGTATAGTAATCTGCCATCCCCGTGGCCCTGGGCTCATGTGCACGAGGGGACATGGAGGTGGCAGAGTCCCGGGACTGGGAGAGATGAAGGCCTCTGGTACTAGGGCTCCTGAGGTTATGCTCAGGAGTTTCTCTTTCCCAGCGAACCTCATCTCTATCCGCCCCTGCTCCCTGTTGCAATGCAAGAGCTTGCGCTTTCAGTTCCTCAGTTAAGGCCTTACTAGACTCTATCAGTCTCTCCTGCATCGCTACCTGTTGCTGGAGCCTATCATTGTGCTGGCAGAGAGCCTCATTCTCTCTCTGTGCCTCCTGATTGGTCCTGGAGTACTGGGCCAGTCTTTGCTGCAGGAGGGTTACCTCCTGAGCTGTGTCCCTATTTGCCTGCTCCTTTCTTGCCAGTGCATCCTCCACCCTCCTGGTGTGCTTCCTCCACCCTCCTGGTGTGCTCTAACAAGTTCTGGTGTTCTTTTTGGAGGTCACCCAGTCCCAGGAGTGCCAGGTGATTTTCTTCCATTTTCCTTTTTAAGTGGCAGACTTCCTGGCCTAAGGTATCCCTTTCCTGACTAAGAGCCTGCATCTGTGCCGCCAGGTCATCCCTTTGCCTTTGGAAGGCACCAGCTTTCTGGCGCTCCTGATCAAACTCTGCCTGGGTATCCAGGTCTTTCAGAATCAATTTATTGCTTTCCTCTTTTTCACTATCTAGGTGGCTTTGCAGGGTGACTACCTTCTCAGCACATGCCCTATTGAAATGTAATTGTTGCTCCAGCTTTTTCTGGCTCTGCAGTAGGGAGTCCACACCTTCTTGGTACTCCCTCTGTAAGGCCAGAAATCTGGTATCCTGGTCAGGATTTTCCTGTTGCAGCACATCCATATCCTCCTTTATTTTAGTGATGTACTGTCTGCTGTCATTTTCTGACTCCTGGCTCCTGAGCAGCCTCTGCTCAGAAGAGTCCAGATCAGATTTGGCCTTCTCTAACGCCATCTGTTGCCTATTTGCCAGATCTTGGCCTTCAGCACATTTGTCCTGCATGGCTCCCATATATAGATACAAATATGCTGCTATCCTAACCATCTTGTCATGTTCATCTTTAGCTTTAGGAGCCATATATAATTCACTCAGGGCCACATGTAATGGACCCTGATCTCTCCATGTATCTGGCCCTGTTTCAGTGACCTGTTGCGCGATTGCCTGCAACCAGACCGTTTGGTCCTGATGAGTCCACTCACCTCTCACAAATAGCTTATGTAAGAAGTGCTCTCTGGCTATTTTGATGTCTACCAGTGTCGTCATTCTAGAATTTGAGTTCCTTCCTGACTTACAGGAGTTTGTATTTTATTTTGCAAAACAGACCTTCTCCTTAGAGCGTTCCTTTGAGGAGTGCTTTACAGCGTAGCACAGCGTGGTGATCCGACCGGATGTATGTATCCCGTCAGTAAGCACACTGTATAAAGCTGCACAAGTGCTAAATCTAACCCAGAAGATCCCGGCTACAAGCCCCCACTTTGTTAAGCGGCTTCACTTCAACACTACAGCTAAGTCAATGCCTAGTCTGGGATGCTGAGGGAAACCCTTATTGATATATTTTTAGGTCCAGTTCATGTACTCTGGATGACAACCCTTATATAACACCCCTCTCTTAGAATCCCCCTGACCCCACTGAGCCAAGAAGTAGGTCTGCTTTGCAAATTTAAAAGGTTTATTTGAGAAATATAACAATATATATCTATCACACTTTTATAATAAATTAATATTGAATATCACACTTAAAATATGACAGTGATCAACAATGGATACGGTTCTACTGGTAAACTGATTTGGTTACTTAGAAGTAGTATAGAGGATGAGGTAGCTGAAATGCTTTATGGTTTCAAGGAAATGCAAGGTGGAATAAATGCAGTACAGAAAATAAACTGATATGGTTTCACAAGAGATAATATGTTCACTTTTCCCCTGGTGGCAATTCACCCCCCCTATATGCAATGCAAGGAGATGGAAGTAACACAAACAGTCTTCAGGAATACAATCAAATACAATACGGAATTCAGTTCCCCCCCCAGCAAGCTTAGACAACAGGAATGCTTTTTAAAACACGGGCAAGAGTGCTTTGTAATGTGGTGGCAAGGAAGTGAAAAATGCTAAAATTGCTTTTAATTCCCTATAGGAGGTTCAGGGTGAGTAGTAGACACTTTAAATCAGTTCAGGTCAGCCCTAACAATGGTTCAGGGATGGTTATTAGGTTGCAAACGAATTTTAGCAGTTCAGGCAGCAGTGGTTATCTTTTTACAGATGACGAAATCAGGCCAAATCGCAAATCGCGGTAAATTTTGCGAGTGCGTAAATCGCGATTGCGGTCAAAGTATCAGGAAGTGGGAAGTCGGTTCTAGGCTTGTTGGAAAGCTAAGATTCTAAGCTTTCAGAGGAAAGTTAAATCTCGTTCCTTGGACAAACGGTTCCAGAGATACGGACGATTTTGTGAAGGTCGTTTTTCGGATTTAAAGTAAACTCAAAATGACAGGTGACAGCTTGCAGCTGCAGAATTGACAGGTGACAGTTGTGCAGCTTTAAAAATGACAGATGACACGATTTCTAGGAGGCTGTTCTAATTAGGTTAAAATAGTTTGGATTAGATTATTTAACTAAGAGATTGGGTTCTGCACAGTTCTGGCGGATACTCACTCCTAATTTTGAAATGAATGGGCCTCGTCACGGATCTGGTCAACTGGACTGGACTTCGGGCGGTTCTGCTCACAGCGTCTGGGTCAGCTCTGCTCTGCTGGTCTAGCCTCTCTGGATACAGCGGCCTCTGGTTCTAGATACTGCTCTGCTTTCCGGTCCGGATCCAGTGGATTCTTGATGTAACACTGCTTTCTGGGTACTGGCAAAAGTTCTTGCAAATAATTCTCACAGCTCGCCCGGCTGTGGAATAGTTTGCAAAAAACTTTGAGGCCTGCTGACAAATACTTTTGCTTGCAGTGGGCCTTCTTGGTTCAAAGTTCTATAGTCTCTGTTTAGCTTGGAAGTCTAACTGTTGGATCTCTGGATGTGAAGTCGTCGGTCAGCACGCTCTGCAGCAAATGGAATTGAATTCCCTATCTGTCCTGCACTGTCTGCTTTTATGTGTTTAGAAAGTGGGTGGAGAGGCTAGCTTCACTAAGCCTGCCCCTCTCTTAATTTGATAGGTCAATAGATTTTTTGGTCTCTGATTTGCGAAGGGATAGTGTGTCTGAGTGATGTCATTTTTATGACCTGCAGAAATGACACTCACCTGTTCAATGTGCACACAAATCTATTTCTGATCCAAATACATATTTCCCAGGTACACAAATGGTTGACATTACATGTACATATTACACATTGCTTCAGGTAGTCTCTGTTCCGACTCTGGCCTTTCTAGGAGCTTGCATTCAAAAATGGCAACTTATTTTCGATTTTAGTGGGTTTTGCAACATTGGTTTTTCATCAAAAATTATACAAAGGTACACCCTCCTTCTCCACACATTCCAGCTATTTACTAGGTTTCTAGCATAAACCCGGTGTCTGTAATATCAATAAATAGCGGGGTTTGGTCCTAGAACACCGTAGAAATTGGAGTTTGGACTCAAATCGTGAGGGCATTTTTCATACTAAGAATCTCAAAGTTGTACATTCCTGTCATTTGGTTACAATAAGTTATCAATGTTTCTATAAAATATATATTTGCTGCAATTCAACTCCCCAAAGTGTTTGGGTCCGCCTCCAGAAGTCTTGGTGGGTCTGTGATCACATTTCTCTCCTTGCTGGCAGAGGGCTGTTGACAGGAAACACTCAAAATTAACATACCCCATTCAACTGAAAGGGGCTATTGTCTCTCTCCTCCAGGCTGAAGGGGAAACCCCCTCCCTCTCACTCAGAAGGGCCATGTGATATCCTGCCTCCTGTTGTGAGTCTCTGGGGTGTTAAGAGTTCTCAGTCTCTTGGCCTCTGGGAACAGCAGGTGGCTAAGATTTCCAATTAACCAACAGGCTTTGAAGTCCCTGCCCCTCTTGCAACTCCTAAATCCAGTTTCCCTGTCAGAGTTTAGACCGCTAGCGCCGCCTTGTGGAATTTGTCGGTACTGCATCCATTTAGGAGTTGTCTTGAATTTGACAGGAGATTTTTGCTATTGTTCTGATAGGCATCCTGACATTAGAGTGGTTATGTGGAACCCCCCCACAAAAAGGTTGAATCTTTAGAGTGGTCTTGTGCCCATGATTTCAGCAACTTTTTGACATCAGTAAAATGGATTTTTGAACAAAGGTCTCCGGTATTAGCTATCTTGCAATGTTTGAACTTGACATTTGGAGCTTGCCCTCAAAGAAACAGAGGTGACTTAAAAGCGCTTTTGCTCTGACAGGTGCTGCTATTTTTCCTTTGGCACCACCTTTCACCCCTGGCGCTTTTGGTATGCGCACAACTGCGCGATTCTCCTTGTCTCTGGGATGGAATGATGGGCGGCGACAGCTCATCCCCACATCTTCCCAGTCTATTGATTCAGCATGGGTCAAAACCCTTCACACAGCACAGCCAAAGCTAACTCCTCACGGCAGCTCAGCCAAAGCGATCTGATCTTTTTTCTGTCAGACTTTGTCCAGCAGACCTCTGTTGCTTACGCAGCCTATCTGCAGATACTCTGCACCTATCAAATTCAAAAGACCATATCCTCCTTCCTTCCACAATAGCTTGATTTTTACAGTAAGAAACTGTATCTAAACTCATTTCCTGGCATGCAGATTTTGCTTCCTGCAAACACAGTGAACAGAGAAAACAAGAAAAAAAAAATCTAAATGCACGTTTAAAATGACTCTCAGAGCATATCTTTTCTGCCTCTTTTTTCCACATGGAGAGCACATTATAATGTTATTGAGTTAGTACTAGTGTTAGTATTTGTTAAGTAATTCAGTCAATTAGACAGCTTATGTAGTCTCATGCAAATGAGGCATTTCAACAAAATGTACTTTTAAATCTGCAGCCTGTCTCCATTTGCATACCCATATGCTACACTAGCGACATAGGGCTGGCTATATGTGCCACATTATTGCTGGCAATACTGTTATCATATTCAGTGGCGCTGTACTCCAAAACACAATAAATTATACTACATCATCCCTCCTTTTTCTGAGAATTTTGCAATGGTCCAAGCCACAATTGAAAGAACCCCAACTTGTGCTCCTTTTCTTCTTTTAAATCATAGCAATTCAACAAAATGAATATTCACACATTTCACAATAAATCACTGTTCAACCACCGCAATATCAAAATTCATCTCTGAGTCCATCAGACTTCATAAAATATTTTACATATATCTTCCCAATTTGGGTGTTTATAGTCCAAAGTCTTGTTCTTATACTTGAAGTCAATCCTAAAGCAATAAAATAAAATAAATAATTAAAACAAAGAATTAACATAATACATTAAAATAATTAATTAAAACAATACAATGTGGAACTCCATACTCCAGGACATATCGGAATTCATGCACCAATAATGCTGCAAGTTCATTGTTCTTCTACTGTTGTCTGCCTCTGAGACGTCCCGATCAGCAACATTCCATCATCTGGTTCATTTGGGGCACTCTTTCATCCTGGCACTCTTGGATGCTTTTTCCATGGGAGTCATCTCTTTTGGCATCCCGGTTACTTTGTCTTCACCTCCACGCGGAGGTAGGCATCACTTGATCTTCATCCAGGGGACTCCAGGACTCCATCGTTTCCTGTGTCCTCCGGTCCGGTGACCTCCGACTAAAGGTTTGTTAGTATTCTAAATCAAATCGAAAGAAACAAATTAAGTATATAGCACAATACTAATTTCACCCTTTTACCCAAAAAAAAAATATCCATGCACTTTATAAATCACTTTGCCCTTTTCCTCTCGCCTTCTGAAATTAAACACATGTTAGAGAGAAAACAAACATACATAAAGCATCATTTAAAATTTAACACATTTCAATATTGTAAAATAACTCCATTAGCTTCAGCCCCCACTTTTTTATATATAATTATGTCATAGTATTTCTATTTAAATCTATTCCATTACAACAATCAATCACATCTATTTTTATTTCTCTGTCACTGCCCTATGAATAGACTCATGTATCTTCTTTCATGTATTTAAGGGGCTTTATCTGTTTCTACACGCTCAAGCCTCTTTACCTCATGTTTGGGGTGCCAGGGTTTAATTTGATTTACGTGAACAAACTGTTCTGTTACTGTTTCACCTTCAGTTTTTTAAATTTTGTACACCACGGGAGAAATCTTATCTATAATCCGAAATGGCCCCTGCCAGGCTGCCAGAAACTTAGAATTTTTCTGTTTACCTTTTCCAAAATGAAATTTATACACCTGATCCCCCACACAATACTCTTTCACCGATGTCTTTTTATCATAATATGACTTTGCACTGTCAGCAGCCCTTTCCAGATTCCATTACACAAAAGCAAATGCATGTTGTAAATACTTCCTCAGTTCATTCATGTATTCATGAACTGTAGATGCGCTTACAAGTGTCTGCTCAAGTGTTCTGTATAGCAGGTGTTGTGGCAATACCATTTTCCTACCTGTCAATTCTTCATGCAGGCTAATACCTGTTGCTTTGGCAGGAGTTGATCTGATTGCCATCAACACAAGAGGTAAACGTAAATCCCAGCTGGAACCTGCCTCTGCTACAAACTTCTTTAATATGTCCACAACAGACCTATTACAGCATTCAACTTCTCCAGAAGAAGCAGGTCGATATGCAATGTGTAATTTTCTTTTCACTCCCAGTATTTGCCATACCTATTTGGGCAAGGCATGGAAAAAACTATCGACAAACTCTTTGCTGTCTGTGCGCACCCTTTTGGTGGTCTGCGCAAAGGCACGCTTCAATTCTTGTACGAATTCTTGTGGGGCCTGATCCTCCCCACATTGCAAATTGAAGGCTGCCTTGCGAGCCTCTTGAGGATTTCTATGAATAGAAAAATGTTTCAAGATGGCCGCCCTATATGCGGACCATCTTGAATGGTTTTGGTTCTCCAGCCCTGCAAAGAAACTGGAGTATTCTGGGGAGAATGTCCATTTGACGTACTGGATGCAGCTACTGCTGACCTTCACTGCTCCCAGAGGTGCCCGTCTGATCTTCCAGGTTTTCCCGGATTCTGCGAGATTGGGAATGGCTGACAGAATGTGGGGACCTGGTCTCCTGTGTCCTGTAACGCTCAGAGGAGTCTTCAGATCCCTCCTTGCTGCCAGGATTTGATGGGTACCCCCCCCCCACTGACCTAACAGGGCGGAAGTTTTCAGGATGCCCTTAATGGGCCTACTCGCCTGGGGTTCCCCACTAAATTGCACTGTGCTTGGGTGCCCATACCCGGATGCCCGCCCATCCATTCCTGGGAGGTACTGGCCTATGAGCCCCATACTTCTAGCTGTATAGTAATCTGCCATCCCCGTGGCCCTGGGCTCATGTGCACGAGGGGACATGGAGGTGGCAGAGTCCCGGGACTGGGAGAGATGAAGGCCTCTGGTACTAGGGCTCCTGAGGTTATGCTCAGGAGTTTCTCTTTCCCAGCGAACCTCATCTCTATCCGCCCCTGCTCCCTGTTGCAATGCAAGAGCTTGCGCTTTCAGTTCCTCAGTTAAGGCCTTACTAGACTCTATCAGTCTCTCCTGCATCGCTACCTGTTGCTGGAGCCTATCATTGTGCTGGCAGAGAGCCTCATTCTCTCTCTGTGCCTCCTGATTGGTCCTGGAGTACTGGGCCAGTCTTTGCTGCAGGAGGGTTACCTCCTGAGCTGTGTCCCTATTTGCCTGCTCCTTTCTTGCCAGTGCATCCTCCACCCTCCTGGTGTGCTTCCTCCACCCTCCTGGTGTGCTCTAACAAGTTCTGGTGTTCTTTTTGGAGGTCACCCAGTCCCAGGAGTGCCAGGTGATTTTCTTCCATTTTCCTTTTTAAGTGGCAGACTTCCTGGCCTAAGGTATCCCTTTCCTGACTAAGAGCCTGCATCTGTGCCGCCAGGTCATCCCTTTGCCTTTGGAAGGCACCAGCTTTCTGGCGCTCCTGATCAAACTCTGCCTGGGTATCCAGGTCTTTCAGAATCAATTTATTGCTTTCCTCTTTTTCACTATCTAGGTGGCTTTGCAGGGTGACTACCTTCTCAGCACATGCCCTATTGAAATGTAATTGTTGCTCCAGCTTTTTCTGGCTCTGCAGTAGGGAGTCCACACCTTCTTGGTACTCCCTCTGTAAGGCCAGAAATCTGGTATCCTGGTCAGGATTTTCCTGTTGCAGCACATCCATATCCTCCTTTATTTTAGTGATGTACTGTCTGCTGTCATTTTCTGACTCCTGGCTCCTGAGCAGCCTCTGCTCAGAAGAGTCCAGATCAGATTTGGCCTTCTCTAACGCCATCTGTTGCCTATTTGCCAGATCTTGGCCTTCAGCACATTTGTCCTGCATGGCTCCCATATATAGATACAAATATGCTGCTATCCTAACCATCTTGTCATGTTCATCTTTAGCTTTAGGAGCCATATATAATTCACTCAGGGCCACATGTAATGGACCCTGATCTCTCCATGTATCTGGCCCTGTTTCAGTGACCTGTTGCGCGATTGCCTGCAACCAGACCGTTTGGTCCTGATGAGTCCACTCACCTCTCACAAATAGCTTATGTAAGAAGTGCTCTCTGGCTATTTTGATGTCTACCAGTGTCGTCATTCTAGAATTTGAGTTCCTTCCTGACTTACAGGAGTTTGTATTTTATTTTGCAAAACAGACCTTCTCCTTAGAGCGTTCCTTTGAGGAGTGCTTTACAGCGTAGCACAGCGTGGTGATCCGACCGGATGTATGTATCCCGTCAGTAAGCACACTGTATAAAGCTGCACAAGTGCTAAATCTAACCCAGAAGATCCCGGCTACAAGCCCCCACTTTGTTAAGCGGCTTCACTTCAACACTACAGCTAAGTCAATGCCTAGTCTGGGATGCTGAGGGAAACCCTTATTGATATATTTTTAGGTCCAGTTCATGTACTCTGGATGACAACCCTTATATAACACCCCTCTCTTAGAATCCCCCTGACCCCACTGAGCCAAGAAGTAGGTCTGCTTTGCAAATTTAAAAGGTTTATTTGAGAAATATAACAATATATATCTATCACACTTTTATAATAAATTAATATTGAATATCACACTTAAAATATGACAGTGATCAACAATGGATACGGTTCTACTGGTAAACTGATTTGGTTACTTAGAAGTAGTATAGAGGATGAGGTAGCTGAAATGCTTTATGGTTTCAAGGAAATGCAAGGTGGAATAAATGCAGTACAGAAAATAAACTGATATGGTTTCACAAGAGATAATATGTTCACTTTTCCCCTGGTGGCAATTCACCCCCCCTATATGCAATGCAAGGAGATGGAAGTAACACAAACAGTCTTCAGGAATACAATCAAATACAATACGGAATTCAGTTCCCCCCCCAGCAAGCTTAGACAACAGGAATGCTTTTTAAAACACGGGCAAGAGTGCTTTGTAATGTGGTGGCAAGGAAGTGAAAAATGCTAAAATTGCTTTTAATTCCCTATAGGAGGTTCAGGGTGAGTAGTAGACACTTTAAATCAGTTCAGGTCAGCCCTAACAATGGTTCAGGGATGGTTATTAGGTTGCAAACGAATTTTAGCAGTTCAGGCAGCAGTGGTTATCTTTTTACAGATGACGAAATCAGGCCAAATCGCAAATCGCGGTAAATTTTGCGAGTGCGTAAATCGCGATTGCGGTCAAAGTATCAGGAAGTGGGAAGTCGGTTCTAGGCTTGTTGGAAAGCTAAGATTCTAAGCTTTCAGAGGAAAGTTAAATCTCGTTCCTTGGACAAACGGTTCCAGAGATACGGACGATTTTGTGAAGGTCGTTTTTCGGATTTAAAGTAAACTCAAAATGACAGGTGACAGCTTGCAGCTGCAGAATTGACAGGTGACAGTTGTGCAGCTTTAAAAATGACAGATGACACGATTTCTAGGAGGCTGTTCTAATTAGGTTAAAATAGTTTGGATTAGATTATTTAACTAAGAGATTGGGTTCTGCACAGTTCTGGCGGATACTCACTCCTAATTTTGAAATGAATGGGCCTCGTCACGGATCTGGTCAACTGGACTGGACTTCGGGCGGTTCTGCTCACAGCGTCTGGGTCAGCTCTGCTCTGCTGGTCTAGCCTCTCTGGATACAGCGGCCTCTGGTTCTAGATACTGCTCTGCTTTCCGGTCCGGATCCAGTGGATTCTTGATGTAACACTGCTTTCTGGGTACTGGCAAAAGTTCTTGCAAATAATTCTCACAGCTCGCCCGGCTGTGGAATAGTTTGCAAAAAACTTTGAGGCCTGCTGACAAATACTTTTGCTTGCAGTGGGCCTTCTTGGTTCAAAGTTCTATAGTCTCTGTTTAGCTTGGAAGTCTAACTGTTGGATCTCTGGATGTGAAGTCGTCGGTCAGCACGCTCTGCAGCAAATGGAATTGAATTCCCTATCTGTCCTGCACTGTCTGCTTTTATGTGTTTAGAAAGTGGGTGGAGAGGCTAGCTTCACTAAGCCTGCCCCTCTCTTAATTTGATAGGTCAATAGATTTTTTGGTCTCTGATTTGCGAAGGGATAGTGTGTCTGAGTGATGTCATTTTTATGACCTGCAGAAATGACACTCACCTGTTCAATGTGCACACAAATCTATTTCTGATCCAAATACATATTTCCCAGGTACACAAATGGTTGACATTACATGTACATATTACACATTGCTTCAGGTAGTCTCTGTTCCGACTCTGGCCTTTCTAGGAGCTTGCATTCAAAAATGGCAACTTATTTTCGATTTTAGTGGGTTTTGCAACATTGGTTTTTCATCAAAAATTATACAAAGGTACACCCTCCTTCTCCACACATTCCAGCTATTTACTAGGTTTCTAGCATAAACCCGGTGTCTGTAATATCAATAAATAGCGGGGTTTGGTCCTAGAACACCGTAGAAATTGGAGTTTGGACTCAAATCGTGAGGGCATTTTTCATACTAAGAATCTCAAAGTTGTACATTCCTGTCATTTGGTTACAATAAGTTATCAATGTTTCTATAAAATATATATTTGCTGCAATTCAACTCCCCAAAGTGTTTGGGTCCGCCTCCAGAAGTCTTGGTGGGTCTGTGATCACATTTCTCTCCTTGCTGGCAGAGGGCTGTTGACAGGAAACACTCAAAATTAACATACCCCATTCAACTGAAAGGGGCTATTGTCTCTCTCCTCCAGGCTGAAGGGGAAACCCCCTCCCTCTCACTCAGAAGGGCCATGTGATATCCTGCCTCCTGTTGTGAGTCTCTGGGGTGTTAAGAGTTCTCAGTCTCTTGGCCTCTGGGAACAGCAGGTGGCTAAGATTTCCAATTAACCAACAGGCTTTGAAGTCCCTGCCCCTCTTGCAACTCCTAAATCCAGTTTCCCTGTCAGAGTTTAGACCGCTAGCGCCGCCTTGTGGAATTTGTCGGTACTGCATCCATTTAGGAGTTGTCTTGAATTTGACAGGAGATTTTTGCTATTGTTCTGATAGGCATCCTGACATTAGAGTGGTTATGTGGAACCCCCCCACAAAAAGGTTGAATCTTTAGAGTGGTCTTGTGCCCATGATTTCAGCAACTTTTTGACATCAGTAAAATGGATTTTTGAACAAAGGTCTCCGGTATTAGCTATCTTGCAATGTTTGAACTTGACATTTGGAGCTTGCCCTCAAAGAAACAGAGGTGACTTAAAAGCGCTTTTGCTCTGACAGGTGCTGCTATTTTTCCTTTGGCACCACCTTTCACCCCTGGCGCTTTTGGTATGCGCACAACTGCGCGATTCTCCTTGTCTCTGGGATGGAATGATGGGCGGCGACAGCTCATCCCCACATCTTCCCAGTCTATTGATTCAGCATGGGTCAAAACCCTTCACACAGCACAGCCAAAGCTAACTCCTCACGGCAGCTCAGCCAAAGCGATCTGATCTTTTTTCTGTCAGACTTTGTCCAGCAGACCTCTGTTGCTTACGCAGCCTATCTGCAGATACTCTGCACCTATCAAATTCAAAAGACCATATCCTCCTTCCTTCCACAATAGCTTGATTTTTACAGTAAGAAACTGTATCTAAACTCATTTCCTGGCATGCAGATTTTGCTTCCTGCAAACACAGTGAACAGAGAAAACAAGAAAAAAAAAATCTAAATGCACGTTTAAAATGACTCTCAGAGCATATCTTTTCTGCCTCTTTTTTCCACATGGAGAGCACATTATAATGTTATTGAGTTAGTACTAGTGTTAGTATTTGTTAAGTAATTCAGTCAATTAGACAGCTTATGTAGTCTCATGCAAATGAGGCATTTCAACAAAATGTACTTTTAAATCTGCAGCCTGTCTCCATTTGCATACCCATATGCTACACTAGCGACATAGGGCTGGCTATATGTGCCACATTATTGCTGGCAATACTGTTATCATATTCAGTGGCGCTGTACTCCAAAACACAATAAATTATACTACATCATCCCTCCTTTTTCTGAGAATTTTGCAATGGTCCAAGCCACAATTGAAAGAACCCCAACTTGTGCTCCTTTTCTTCTTTTAAATCATAGCAATTCAACAAAATGAATATTCACACATTTCACAATAAATCACTGTTCAACCACCGCAATATCAAAATTCATCTCTGAGTCCATCAGACTTCATAAAATATTTTACATATATCTTCCCAATTTGGGTGTTTATAGTCCAAAGTCTTGTTCTTATACTTGAAGTCAATCCTAAAGCAATAAAATAAAATAAATAATTAAAACAAAGAATTAACATAATACATTAAAATAATTAATTAAAACAATACAATGTGGAACTCCATACTCCAGGACATATCGGAATTCATGCACCAATAATGCTGCAAGTTCATTGTTCTTCTACTGTTGTCTGCCTCTGAGACGTCCCGATCAGCAACATTCCATCATCTGGTTCATTTGGGGCACTCTTTCATCCTGGCACTCTTGGATGCTTTTTCCATGGGAGTCATCTCTTTTGGCATCCCGGTTACTTTGTCTTCACCTCCACGCGGAGGTAGGCATCACTTGATCTTCATCCAGGGGACTCCAGGACTCCATCGTTTCCTGTGTCCTCCGGTCCGGTGACCTCCGACTAAAGGTTTGTTAGTATTCTAAATCAAATCGAAAGAAACAAATTAAGTATATAGCACAATACTAATTTCACCCTTTTACCCAAAAAAAAAATATCCATGCACTTTATAAATCACTTTGCCCTTTTCCTCTCGCCTTCTGAAATTAAACACATGTTAGAGAGAAAACAAACATACATAAAGCATCATTTAAAATTTAACACATTTCAATATTGTAAAATAACTCCATTAGCTTCAGCCCCCACTTTTTTATATATAATTATGTCATAGTATTTCTATTTAAATCTATTCCATTACAACAATCAATCACATCTATTTTTATTTCTCTGTCACTGCCCTATGAATAGACTCATGTATCTTCTTTCATGTATTTAAGGGGCTTTATCTGTTTCTACACGCTCAAGCCTCTTTACCTCATGTTTGGGGTGCCAGGGTTTAATTTGATTTACGTGAACAAACTGTTCTGTTACTGTTTCACCTTCAGTTTTTTAAATTTTGTACACCACGGGAGAAATCTTATCTATAATCCGAAATGGCCCCTGCCAGGCTGCCAGAAACTTAGAATTTTTCTGTTTACCTTTTCCAAAATGAAATTTATACACCTGATCCCCCACACAATACTCTTTCACCGATGTCTTTTTATCATAATATGACTTTGCACTGTCAGCAGCCCTTTCCAGATTCCATTACACAAAAGCAAATGCATGTTGTAAATACTTCCTCAGTTCATTCATGTATTCATGAACTGTAGATGCGCTTACAAGTGTCTGCTCAAGTGTTCTGTATAGCAGGTGTTGTGGCAATACCATTTTCCTACCTGTCAATTCTTCATGCAGGCTAATACCTGTTGCTTTGGCAGGAGTTGATCTGATTGCCATCAACACAAGAGGTAAACGTAAATCCCAGCTGGAACCTGCCTCTGCTACAAACTTCTTTAATATGTCCACAACAGACCTATTACAGCATTCAACTTCTCCAGAAGAAGCAGGTCGATATGCAATGTGTAATTTTCTTTTCACTCCCAGTATTTGCCATACCTTATTCATTCGAGCGCTTGTGAAATGACTTCCTCTGTCTGATTCTATTCTTTGTAGTAACCCAAATCTTGAAAATATATGATTCACCAGTAATGTAGCTGCTGTTTGCGCACTACAATCTGGTGCAGGAATACACTCTATCCATTTTGACATAAAACAGACCACACTCAAAATATACCGGTTCCCCCTGCTCGACCTCTTTACAGGCCTTACATTTTTGCAAATCTGACCATGGAAGAATTAGGCCTCTTTTCATTAATGGGGCTCTATGCATTGGTGAAGCAGGTTTAAATTGGGCACATACTAGACATCCTCTAGTATATAATTCCACATCTTGGGACATATGTGGTCAGTTTGCATAATCTTTCAGTATCTCCAATGTTTTTTGTGAACCTCTGTGACCTGCAGGTATTGCATCATGTGCATGGTGTAGCATTAGCCCTCTGAATGAAAGGGGCACCACCCACTGTATTTGTACCGTTATGGACTCTCTAATCAAGAACCCATCCTGTAGTCTAATTCGTTTCTTATTCTTTAATAGCACCCTCAACTCTTCTTTTCCCACACAATCATTTTCTGTTAAAGGGTTTTGTTCAGGGTCTATCAAATGATTATAATATGTTCTCAAAATTGGATCATCCTTTTGTGCCTTAATCAGATCTTGATCTGGTGTATCGTAACTCCATTGTACTACTGGTTGATCCACCTCTTTTGGTGCTTTAGAGCGTGTTATTGCATCAATTTGTATTTCACCAAGTAAATGTTCAATAGGTAGTACCTCTCCCATCGCAGCCCCAACTTTAGCTAGGTGATCTGCCTTATCATTCCCCTCCTTATCCTCTCCTGGTGTTTTTAAATGTCCACAAATTCTTCTCCAGTATATTGTCAAATCATTCTCTGACACCAATTTGTCTATGGCTTGCATCATTTTTCCATGTTTAAGTGGCTTTTTATTGTATGTAACCATGCCTCTTGCTTTCCAGCCAGGCAAATATTCCACAAAACTATTTCGTGCATAATCAGAATCAGTCACCAGGACAATTTCATTACATTTATTATCAACTGCAGTGGTAATTGCTTTATAAATGGCTGCCAATTCCGCTACTTGACTGCTCCTAGCCCAAAATGTCATCCCTATTCTGGGGATGTCTTCACATTTCAACCAGACATTTCCTATTCCTGACACTAATTGTTTATTAGAGTCATTTTCAACGTGAAAAGCACAACCGTCAACATATACAGTCGGCAAATATGTGCATGTCTTTTCATCAAAAGCTTTGTGTGGTGATTGCCCAGATTCCTGTAAACTAGATTCCAATTCTACTTCGTTTGATACATGTTCAGCTGCACAGTCATGTAGATCTGCCAAACCTTGAGCAACTGGGCTCTTTTTATTTTGGCCATATCTCACTTCTACAGGAAAACCATGTAATGCCAGTGTGCATGAAGTGATTCTGGACTGTGCTAGATTACCTGACCTAATTCTTTTACGCTCTAAAAACTGCAAAGGTTGATGATTTGTCTCAATAATCACCTTTTCTCCCTGAACAATGGGGCGGAAATGCTGTAGCGCCAACACAGTGGTCAAAAGGGCCTTTTCACATTCATTGAATTTAATTTCAACTTGGGAAAACGCCTTACTTGCATAGGCGATGGTTTTGTGATTCAAATCATGTTTCTGTGATAACACTGCTGACATACAATGTTCAGAGAAACCTATTTCTATAAAGAAACCCCTATCCTTCATGGGGTATGCTAAACATGGTGCCTTTACAAGACATTCCTTTAATTTAGCCATTGCCTCAGACTGCTCTTTTTCCCATTTCCAGGGTGTATTCAGCTTTAGCAGTTTAGTCAATGGTTGAGTAATTTCAGCATAATTTTCAATGAACTTCCTGTTATAGCCCATCATTCCTAATAAGCTTTCTACCCCTTTCACACTTTTAGGGTCTTTTAGTTTTTGTATGGCCTCTACTTTCTTCTTTTGTGGGTTTAATCCATGTTCAGTCACTTCATGGCCTAGAAAATTAACTTTTTTCTTGCACCATTGTGCTTTTTGTAAAGTACTTTGGTGCCTGCTTTCTGCAATTGGTCAAGGACATGTATTATTTCATCAAAATGGTTTTTCAAGCTTTCATTTTTTATCAGTACATCATCCACATAAACTATGGTACCTCTTTCCGCTGCATCAGGCATGGCCTTTCTCAAGAATATTCCAAATTCACTCCCACTATTGACATACCCGAATGGAACTCTAACCCATGCGTATTGGGTCTTAGCAAATGAAAATGAAAATAAATTCTGAATCTCCTCTGCCAATGGCACGCACCATTATCCAGAGGTGAGATCTAGCATGGTAAACACCTTTGAGCCATGCACCTGAGCCAGGCCTTGATCAATGTGCAGTGGCCATCTGGATACTGGCACTCTTTTATTTAATTCCCTCAAATCTGCACATAGCCGCCATTGACCATTTGGCTTTAACACACCTAAAATAGGTGTGTTGGATGTGCTATGAATAGGCCTGATAATTTCCCGAGACAATTATCTCTGCCAATGACTCTAAACATGCCAGTGATAACCTATACTGGCGCACAAATACTGGGCTTCTAATACACCAATCCGGTAGCGTGGCCACATGTAAATTAGTTAGACCGCAATCATAAGCATCTTTAGCAAAGACATCTTTAAACTCCATAAATATTTTCCTCAATTCATTTGTATCCTCATCACTGTCGCATGCATCTGCTGATAAAATCTGCTCCTCTGCCATTTTTGAAAGTTCTGGGAAATCTTCCGGTGGAGGAATCTCTGTGCTTTCTTCTAACTGTGTGGCTGTGTCTCTCTGTAATGCTGCAACTTTTAAATATTTTGGTATATCAGCTTCCACTTCAATGGGCTAATTTTCTGTTTCATTTTCATTTAAGTTAAATGTTATGCAGTCCTCTTGATGACAGCACACTGTCTCATTTGAATCATAAGGGTACACATAATTAATTTTAAATATTCCTTTGGGCTGAGAATCCAGGTATTCTGGAAACTCATCCCTGGCATCCACATACTTTTTAGGGATATTTCCAATCACCATGTTATTTAGATCTGCAGTATAATGTGATTTTTGTATGGCCATTCCTAATGAAGAATTTTCCTCTAAATTAATATCTTGACACCCTTTATTGTTCACCATAATTTTTACAGACCCTTCACCAACATATATCAATGGAATGTATTCATAATCCAGGCCTTGCTGTTTTATGGATTCATTCAAACACACAAATGCATCAGTATCCTTCATCTGTTGTCTATTTTTGCACTTTAGCGTTATTGCAAACTGCTTGGTGAACGCAGGGATAATAGTATCCTTCCTCAGCTGTAATTCAATTGCATATGGAACCAGCAGTGCACAATGATATGCCCTTCTTTTATCTTCAAATTCAGGTGCCGGTCCACCTAGGCGTGACCCTATTTTTTGATTAAGGAAATCTAACACCATACACATTCTGTGCATGATATCATTGCCCATGTAAAAGTCATTTTGTGTCCCACTCGCTATCCAAACATTATGGTGAATTGTTTTTTACCCAATACTAATTTTCAGCATGCATCTGCCTGCAATTCGGTTTTCAAAGTCTGGACTGTCCAAACCAGAGACATATTGGTTTTTAATTCTAAATTTTGGGATCTCCTCTCTCTCCATTATTTTTTGCAACAATTTCTCATTAATGAAGCTCCTTTCCTGTTCAAGCGCTAAAGTGGCTTTTATTGTTTTAGAACAGTCATTTATACAAATGTGTACCCATGGTTGCTCATATTCCATCTGTACTTCAGCAAGAGTGGTGATGTGTTTTTCTATATCTGTTTTAGAAGCAGTATTCTGTTTGGATGTGTTTTCTTTTAAACAAAAACGTAATGTGTGCTCATCTATGGCAGTTTGCCATTTTTTCCTTGGGTCCAAATATATTTGTATAGATTATTTCTCATCTTCACTCTTCATTTTATCTTGACACATCAAGATAACAGTGACGCTAGGTATACAGCTATTCTGGAGATATACCTCCACTGCATCATTTGTTTTGGCAACAGTGTGACATTCATTTATATTGCTGTTTTGTGATTTTAGTTTCTTAGGGCTCAATGGTTTTTTAGTTAAGGACCACAGTACTCTATTCACCCCACCTATGAGAGGAGACAATCTTTTCAGGCAATCTGTTCCCATCAGAAATGGAAATTCACAAATAGATGTGATCAATACCTCTTGTTTCATTCTGTGTTTTCCTATCTTTATGTCAACCTCTGTGACACCTATAATAGGCACCTCCTCCCCGTTAAAATTATGCACTGGACTGTGATTTTCCTTCACTGTGATCTGATTCTGTGGGGATCTCCCTTCATTGATATGCTTTACCAATTCTTTAGACATAATTGTGGCCTGTGCGCCAGTGTCAATCATTGCAAATGTATTGCATTTTTCTTCTACAGTGATGGGAGCATAATACCTGTCTTCAACTTCCTCTAACACACATAAGAAGTGTGAATTCTTACTGATTTCAGGTCTCACCTTTCTCAGTCCTTTATCACTTTTGGCTAGGCATATTGGTAAATGGAAAGAAATGTTGCCCTGCTTTTTGCCCATTTCTGTGTGAGAGACTTTATTCATTTCTCCATGTTCAGAGGTTTTTTGGAGTGTGGCCACTGTTCACCCATCCATCCAGGTATCATCAGAGGTCACATTACAATCCTCCAACTGAACATGTGTCACAACATCACTTGGCAATTTATCATTGTCTACCTCTGTGCATTTGTGATTATTTAGTATGGTACCAGTCCTTTTAACTTCTTCAAAAATATGTGGCTCAAAGAATTCTTCAGGTGATTGACCTGTGCCCTCCTTTTGAGTATTTCTTTTTTCTGCCTCTGTTTGGTTATTATTCTGATTGCCCAGGGAAGGAGTTATAGCATCCCCACTCAATCCCGGTTCACTGGTATTCCCCATGCATGAGTCATTTTTCTTAAATCTGTCTCTTTGTTCCTTTGGAATTTCAGGTTATCCTTTTTTATTTGTACAAATCTCCAATGTTTGATTTAGCTCTAGGTTAAACCGAAGTTCTTTCATAAGGGTATTTGCACTTTCTGTCACATGTTCATTTACAGCTTTCTTTATTTTTGAATCCTTATACATCTCAGAGTCATTATGGAAAATCACATCAGAGCTATCTGTTTTCTTAGCACTGCAGGTATTATAAGTACTTAGTCACTTTTCAGAAACCACCCAGTCATTGCTATGGCCTTCTGCCTCTCCTTTGATGACTGTTTTTGTGTTTACAGAGCTTTCCTATTTGCTCAGCTAACATCTTCACTTGGGCCTCGAGACACTGGAATCTTTCCATCTCTCTAGAATCCTTTCTCTGTGGCCTAGATTGATATTGGTTGTTTTCCCTCTGATTGGATCTATTCTGATATCTCTCAGGCGAATGATTTCTATTGGGATTGTTCCTGAACTCTTGATTCATATGTGGAGGGGAGCGGGGTGCACCCACCCTTTGGTTGTAGTCCCCGGGTGGGGAATCATTGTACTGCCGTGGAGCGTAATTCATATTCTTACCTGGACTTTGAGCAGACTCAAGGGACATTTTGGCTGACCTGATTTCCATCACTGTTGCAGAGGGTTCCTTAGATTTCGGTCTAGTGTCTTTCATTTTATCACTTTCTCTACCCTGACAATAGAGTACTTCATATAGTTTTGTGCTTTGGTGTACAATCCACTCAGGGGACTTGTCACGATCAAATTCACGGACCAATTGTGATATGATGTCTTTATGTAGCCCATAGAAGTAGGCAGTTTTAAATTCATTAGAATTGGGGTCAAAAGATACATCAAAGCGAGAAAATGCTCTTTTTAAGTCTTGTAAAAACTGGCGAGGGGATATATTAGGCCCAGCAGTGATTTTGTAAGCAACTTTCTTTGCCTCCTGCAATGACTGGAAAGGAGAAAAATGACGCCTAATCTCTTTTTCAAACTCTGCCCATGTCGTATTTTGCTGTTCATTCAATCCCCTTATGATACTGTCTGTGGGAGCATCTAAAGTTAAATGTAAATACTGTCTGTATTGTTCCTTAGGTATCTGGAGTGCTTTAAATATGTCATGGACCGCTTCTAAGTGATCCTCTATGCAGCATTCCCCTCCCTTTTTAAATGGTTTTATCAGGGCTTTGATGGATTTCATTATGTTTATGGGGCTACTGTTGCAATGCATGGAATTGCACTACTTGTTGATTCAACCCTGGTTCCAGGTGTATGGTATTGGTGGCAGCCCCAAATGGGTGTATCAAATCCCCCAAGGGCGCTGCAACCAAGTTCAGTCACTGGCCCAATCACTGGGGCACTAGCTCTTTGGGTAGAAATAGAATTCACCCCAACTCCATTGAATGTGGTGCCCTGCCGTCTATCCTGGGACCTGAAAATGCATATTTGCTGTTCCAAATCCTTACACTTCTTAAGGAGCCTGTTTGCTTCGTTTTGCAAATAGTTGTTTTCATCACTCATTTTATTAATTAGCTCTTGCATGTCGCACATTTGCATTTGGCATTCATTGAATTCTTTGTTTCTCTTGTCTCTTTCTTGAAACATTTTAATCATTTCCTGTTCTGCATTTTGGAGATCACTTTCCTTTTCATAATGGTCTTTTTGTCAAATCTGCATTTCTGAAACAATCTCATCTTTATCATGTCTAATGTGGTCCACCAATGCCTTTAAGTGTACCAATTCTTGTTCACTGTCCTCAAACTGTTTTGCTTTTGGACAATTGATTGTCAAAATCTCTGCATTTTAACTGCATGTCTTTTTTACACCCTTCTAATTCTGCTCTTAACACTTCTTCCTTTTTACTTGCCCCCTCTAGGTCGGCTTTTAACCTGTTAACCAGCTTAGTATCACTTTCTTGCATTCGCAGGGACCTATTCAAAATAAACCATGTCTTTGCACATAGCCGTATCAGACAATTTTTCTCTGCATGTTTATCAGCTGCATTTAATAATCTCAGAAGGAAGATCTGAATTATGCTGCCTTCTGCAAAAATGTTGTCTAGTGGTTCTTTCTGCACTTCACCATAAATGCGGTCGTGCCATTCTGTGGCACTGTTCGATGACCATGACCCATGTGGATATAACTTTGCCTCTGAATATTGCACTAGTTCTGAGACTGTGGCTTCCATTTGAGACATTCTGAAATTCGTTTTTTGTGACACTGCTATTATGAAATGGGTTCCCTCTAATGTACAAATGGTAGTGTGAGACACACTTGCCACGCTCTGCAGGTGCTCTATGATCACTTTCCCGGCCTGCAACGCACCATAAATAAGTAGGGTATTTTGGGTAGATTTGGCGTCTGGCGTTATTTTATTACCGCCAAAAATAATGGTAATTTGGTGATGACTACTCCTTGCATTTAGATTGGGTTTGGACTTACTTCCTTTCAGTGACCATTCCTTATTACATCATATAGGATCATTTAGTGGTATACATTATTGTTGGTGGTATTTTGGTGAGCATAATTTTTCTGTTTTATTTGTGGCCCCAACATACAAAACCCCCTTCTTTTGCTTAGACTGTTCGTGTAATCTCTAGAGGCCTTGGACGTACATTCAGAAATACCACAATTTCACATATAGCATTCTCAATAACCTGTGGTATTATCACTAATTTATATACATTAGTGAACTATGTTTCCATAGGCCTCTTTTAGCTGGTTCATGTACGCCCAGCAATGTCTATTGTATTAGATTCCACTCGGACACCACACTGAGTGGAAACACGCACACAGCTATTTATAATTGCTAGTGCTATTGTTCCATCTGCATGGGAAACATGACACATGTATTACCTAGAAAGAAAAATCTTCCCCTTCTCCCGAAATATTATCCTCAATGCACCAAGAAAAGACAAAGCAAAAACACTCTACACAGTTCATGTCCATAACAATTTAATTATGAACAGTTACATATCAAAATAATACCTTACCCTTCTTGCTATACAGTGTTCTCTGAAACAAACAGAAGAGAAAACAAATGCAGCAATAAAACGAAATTCACTCCACATTATTTGTAACAAGAAGAAGAAAAAATTACAGCGATAGAATAACATTCACTTTGCAACATTATGGCGTGGCAATTAAACACAGGGATTCCCTATTGCTATTCTTCTGTGCCTTTTATTTATAGAAGGTCATCCGTACCACACACAACCTCAATTCACTTGGATAAATACCAGCTATCTGTAGCTCTCCCACACGCGACCTCCCTTGGCTCACCACCTCCGAGGAATGGGTTCAGGGTTGTCCTCATAATATTGAAGTTTGAAGTGCACAGCAAAAACATGCAGTTCATCTGCAGTTCTCAAGCCGGTGCCAAGTGAGACAACGAATACCCCGTCTCTGAAGGTCTGTGTCAGCAGCTCAGCCAAAGCAAACTCCTCACAGCAGCTCAGCCAAAGCGATCTGATCTTTTTTCTGTCAGACTTTCTCCAGCAGACCTCTATTGTTTATCGTTATGTTTATCGAATTTATATAGCGCTTTACGCCAAAGCGCTACGCAGCCTATCTGCAGATACTCTGCACCAATCAAATTCAAAAGACCATATCCTCCTTCCTTCCACAATAGCTTGATTTTTACAGTAAGAAACTGTATCTAAACTCATTTCCTGGCATGCAGATTTTGCTTCCTGCAAACACAGTGAATAGAGAAAACAAGAAAAAAAAATTGAAATGCACGTTTAAAATGACTCTCAAAGCATATCTTTTCTGCCTCTTTTTTCCACATGGAGAGAATATTATAATGTAATTGAGTTAGTACTAGTGTTGGTATTTGTTAATTAAGTCAGTCAATTAGACAGCTCAAATAGTCTCCTGTAAATGAGGCATTTCAAATAAGAAAAAAAATGTACTTTTAAATCTGCAGCCTGCCTCCATTTGCATACCCATATGTTACACTAGCGACATAGGGCTGGCTATATGTGCCACATTATTGCTGGCAATACTGTTATCATATTCAGTGGCACTGTACTCCAAAACACAATAAATTATACTACAATCCTTACTAGGGCTCTCAAGGTAAGTGGCATTTCTCTTTTGTCCTAAGTACTCTGATCACCTGCTAGTGCCAACTATCCATTCCCATCCATCTCCCAGGCTACCAGCACATTAATTGGTAATCTGCAGTAACCTCACCCTGGCCCTGCTCACTTACATTTGCATGTGCCCCAGGGCAGTCTTCCCTAGGGAGCCAGTTAAGGGCAGAGGCTTAGGCGATACATATTCATAGGGACCCCACTGTATCCTGTTTCCCTGCTGCAACTTTGCTCTTGGGTCAAAATGATTCAGCTCCTGGATGTCCCTTACTGCAGTCTGTTTACATCCTGAGCAACTGTGATTTTTTCCTAGGTGTTGTTAAATGCTCCCTATTGCAACCACTTTCTAGGGTGATTTCACTCCCCAGTGCCCCTGGTGGTGATCCTTGCAACCTTAATCAAGCCATGTGGTGTTCTTATTTAACCTATACTGTGATAGCACGCCTAAGGGTCTCCCTTACACAACTATCACTTGCTGCCAGTGCTTACTTGTAAGGCACCCTATTTTCTACTTACTGGTAGGACCCTTCTTCCTAGCTTCCATAACATTTTATTTTCAGAACAACCCTAAAAATACTTCAGAGTATCCTCATATGAAACCCAGCACGATGGCCAAAGAAGGAACAGACTTCAAAATACCAGCAGATGAAAGTCTCCGAAAATGTGTGAAGAGGACCAATCAATCGATGAGAAATGTCAAAGGCAATTCCACAACCCACCCATAGGAGCTCTGATACCCACTATATAACTTTCCAGATGCCTGCCAACGTTGGGAGTGAAAACCCTACTTTGCAAGCACATCTCACAACTCATGGAATACCCATCTAAAGTTAGTGAAGTAACAATTACCCGCAAGCATACTCATCTATGATTACACCTTAGGTCCTGTATGGAGTTCAACAACCAACCAACCCGTCAACCAACAGATAAATAGCCAGAAACAGATCACTCCTCAAATCACCACAGATCACACTTTTCCTTGCAAAACACCACCCTACCACCAATGTTCACTGTAGCAAGATGATACCCCCAATCACAAAACAGCTGTTCAGCCTCTTTGAAGACAAATGTACTTTAGAAAACAGCCTGCCCCCAGCAAAACAAAAAGGAATTCAGGAAACCTCTACAAGACCTGGGAGTTGCCAGGAAAACCTCAGTACTAGTTTCTTTTTTTATCAATGCCTGCTCCAAAACAAAATGTTTCACAAACATCTATGACCTCCCAAGAAAGGGCATTAGAGATCTAATATTCATCACAGAAACTTGGCTTACCCATGATTACCCCATGGTTCATGAGGCTCTCCCTTTGGACTACAAGATTAAATACAACAGCAGGACCAGTAGAAAAGAAGGAGGAATCACAGTAATAGACAAAGAATCAATTGTTTGTATTAAAATACCACCGTCAGATGCTATACAGCGTTCTGAAATATTCTTCCTACTGAGATCTGTCCACTTCACAAACATATGCACTGAGTTTCCTTCCTATCTACAGCATCTTTTCATTCAGCCCCTTATTCCCAGATAACTGGCCAGATACTGTGGATAACCTCTCGGGATGCTGCCAACATTATTGCATACTGGGAAATTCACTCTTTAGCCAGAAAAGATGGTCAGCACAGCTACAACATCCCTTAATTGAATCTGGGTTCCCGCACCTCAAACAATTGGTAAGAGGGCTCTCACAAGCTATTGGACACACCTTGGAAGGAGTCTTTGGTAATGAAAATATCCCCACTCTAGCATTTCCACTTACTGTACCTTGACTACCTTGCCACACAGTTCACTCATTTCACACAAGCAGCACTGCTATCAAAATGTATACAGGCTCCACCCATACATTTTCAGGCCCTGGAAGTACATCAAACTAGACATTTATCTCAAGAAAGTAGAAACTTCCAAATGCAACACCCATCCAGAAATAAGACAGCAACACTAAATGAACAACTCATCAGCCTTCTCTGATGGGTATCACACACTCGTAGAAAACTGTCCACAAAGAAGCCTTTCCTTTCATATACTCATAAAACTAAGCTAGTGACTAGGGGATTCACCAGAAAACTCAACCCAGAAGGTTCCAGTGAATCTACAAAGAAAAACACAAATATATCACTATGTACACCATATAGTCTCTGTGCAACATGACCAGAAGGAAATGTTCAAAATTATAAAGGAATTAAAAAATGCTTTAGTCTGCAACACTGACACCATACCAACAACTATGCAACTCATTCTTGCCCATTTCATTCACAGAATTTGATTGATCCAAGACCACCAAACGAGAAAGGCTGAACAGCATGAAACGAGCATTAGAAATAGCACTGAGCAAAACACCACCATTGCCGCTAGGAGATCTCCTCCCCTTTCAGATGCAAGAATTCATAGCTAAAATAAATACCACCAACCCTGCAGGATTTCATGAGAACCCATGCTCGAATCAAATATGAAGTCATACTCCTCTTTTATTCATCCATCAATCAAGTTTTTCGAATGAGACTTTAATAGCGCTTAAGTTAGGCTTCTACTCAAAGAAAATGACAGCAAATGTAAGCATCCGTCTCTACTCTTCACACTCTTGGTGGAATCACTAGCTGAGCAAATCAGGGGCAAGAAGGAAATTCAGGAGATCAGCTATGAGGGGACAGAGTACAACATAGTGCTATACACAGATGCAGGGGAGTTGCTAGGTCTGGAAAAGACCCGGGGCTATGCTGATGTTGGAACTGTTGGGACTGGGGGCTAGCTAGTCTTTTGGCTGTAGCTCCTGAGATTCTATCCGGGGCTACAACCAAAAGATCAGGGGCTATAGCCCCCTTACCCCCCCCCCCTAGCAACGCCCCTGCACAGATGATATTCACTTGGCTGCGTCAGAGTCGGAGGGCTCGCTTCCATCGACACGTGACCTATTAGAGAAGTACAGAGTGGTTTCCGGGTGTAAAATAAACCTCGATAATTGCGAAGCAATTCATTTTTCCCTGGGGCAAGACAGAGTGCATGGGCATTTCTTCATTTGGGTGGGAGACTTAGGCTGTCTGGTACTCAGGTAAAAGATTTACAGCTCGGGGGAGGGATTTGTAAATTGCAAACTACCCAGAGTCTGTAGACGAGATTAAGGGCAAGTTACTGAAATGGAGTGCACAGGAGCTATTATTGTTGGGCAGGGTCGCAGTGAAAAAATGACGATTCTGCCAAAACGCCTGTACTAATGGCAGGCTCTACCCATAATGGTGCTAGAGAATCTCCAGAGGGAAATTGGTAAATGTGTGTGAAAAAAATGCCCTGCTAGGATTGCAGCCATTAATTACACTATATAGGCCAATGCTAGATGGGGGTTTAGCCCTAGCACAAGTTTGAAATTATTATCATGCAGCACAGTTGCAGGTTTTGTGGGAATGGGTTGATCTGAATTTAACAAAACCTTGTCAACAAGTAAAGCAGCAGATAGCAGGTAGACCCCTAACATACATTTCATTAGTCCCTCTCTATTTGCTTGTACAAGCTTCCCTCCACTGCCACTGCATTTAGAATCTTGGAAGCAATAGCATAAAGGTTAGGTTTGAGAACTTTCCCGGTGCCAGCCACCCCGATTTATCACAATATTAACTTCAACCCTGCGTATGTTAACAGTACCTTTCGTGCATGGCAGGTGGGAGGATGCGAATACATTGCACACATGTTTGAGGGGGGCAAGATCAGGTCCTTTGCAGAATGCAAAGACACCTTCGGAGTAACTGAGGAAGAATGCTTCACATGTATGCATCTGCAAAACTGGGTTCTTCAGGGTGACAATAAGGTGGGAGCCACGAGACCACTTACTGCATTTGAGAAGCTGATTTTCAACCGAGGAGGGTCGGCAGACCTGATATCACAGTTGTATGGATGTCTCAACATACAAGCTGTGGCCAAACGGCCATCGTATGTGAAGGGATCGCATAAGGACTGAGGCAAGGAGCTAGAGTGACACAATCGGCCGAGATTTGGAAGAGGGTCTTGAAAAGAACAGTCAGTACTCAGTGCCGAACAGAACTATACGATGCTAGCGAGGTGGTACTTTTGCCCTGTGAGAGGGCCCAGTGAATCTGGGCTCTGTTAGCGGGAGCAGGGGTGGCATGGCGGGCACATACATACACATATGGTGGATCTGCCCCAAGCTTAGACCTTACTGGGAGGAGGTGATGGTTACACTAAAGACTTCCTAGCATCATGCATTCATCCATGGTGGGGCCCCTCTTGCCCTCCCATAAAAACTTCTCTAAAAGGATATCATGGAAATAAACTAGACAGTTTGAAAAGGGAGTGAAACGTTTAATCGTCTTGCTAGAAGACACCGATTTCAGTAGCCAACTGGCGCTGTGAAAGGACTTTCAGCTGCTAAAGCCTCCAATCAATTATCATCCCAACATCAACTCTAGTTAGACTTTCAGTGATTCATCACTGATATAGAGCTCACCATTCAAATATGCAATGGTGTTTTAAAGAAGTACTTGGGCACCCCAACAATAATGGCAGGAGCCGGGGGATCTGCCTAATCAATGGAAGGATGTTGTGAGATCATGTGCAGCCACAAAAGCACCCGATGCCTTGCGCCAGCACTGCACAATGAGCTTTGGGGAATTTAAACACAGTTTGGCTGGGGCCCAGTGACGATGTGTGCTGTGTGGATGCCTTCTCATCCTGCCTGAGAGGGACGTTGCATCCTTAGCTGTGTCCTCTGTGAGACCCAAGGGGTCCCATGGCGAGAAATCATGCTCCGTTTCCCCCCCGCTGGGGCCCAGTATGCCTTGAAAAGTGTTGCCATTATAAATGCATCAAACTCTGCTGAGACACATACAGTATTCATTTAGCCCTCTAAGCTCAATTACATTTCTGGCTGTCTTGGGGTAATTAAGCAATATTAGAATCTCGTCCTTTTAATGCGGTTTGAAAGTGCTGTGCGCGGTCCCCCACCGGATCCCACTGCTTTGAGCTTCCCAATCCACATAATGTACCTTTCCATAAATGAGGCATAATTAAACTTCTGAAAGAGATCATTAGCAGCTGACTCTTCTTGAATTGCAGATAAAATCGGTTTGCCTCCCCCGTGTTTGGAAATCAAGCTTTCGATCTTAATTATCAACATATCATAGCACACTTTGCTCCACCCCTTTCCCTGCGACCCCCTGTGCTGGAGCGTAATCAATCATTTTTTTTATTTGTTGAAGTTACTTAACTAGTCATATGTTGCGTCTTATTGTAAGGTAAATATACTTTTGTGCACTCGTGCACAATTTCACAGTTTGTGACGAACGTATTTAGTCAGATGTTTCTTGCAGGACTAATATAAAATAATTAAATACAACAGGCTTATCTTGTATACGTTTTTACTCTGCGTAAACATTGATTGAATTCATGCAGCGCTGTTTTAACACATATTAAATACATACCGTTTGATGAACAATGATTTTAACACAGCTGGGGACTGCCTTTGCAACTAAAGGTGTAGCACAACCTTTATCATTGTGTTATTGTCTTTCTGGCTTCCTAATTACTAAGATTACTTAGAGAATGACCAGGTTTGTTTGCTGATATATGTGGTTAACCTGAAGCCCTGAGCTTTAAATCTCATTATTACCAACTCTGCCTTTTATCCTTCTGAAGTTGATAAAGCACAATAAAAATGCATAATAATAACACGTAATAATAAGGCCCACACTTTGTCACTCCCGTGTCCACGAAGTCCCCACTTGCCTCTACGTCAGGTTCTTCCATCCAGCAGCGGCATGGCAGCAGACAACGCCACATTCTTCCCCATGTCAAGGGGACTCAGTTACGGTACTCATGGCGGCTATGGCCGCGCTGGTCACTGCAGTTGCTGTGGAGACTGAAAGACGCCTGCGATCTCCTGTGAGCGGGCCACATGATGTCACCTTTCAAGGGTTTAAATGGATTCAAACTCAGCCACTCAGTGCGTCTCAGCTGATCAGTACAACAGCCGCGACGCGCCCGGTTTGTGATCATAGTTTGTTGCACTTCAGGATCTTGATTACGGTTTGGATTCCGGACTTCCCACGTCTCTTCCTCTGCTGCTACGGTGAGTCAGTGAACTGCTCACATGACTCATTGACCATGGCTTGCTTTACGGACTGCCTCCTCCTCTGCTTTGCTATGGCGACTCAGCCAACTGCTCACACAGCTCATTGACCTTGGTTTGCTTCACGGACTGCTACCTTCTCTGCTTTGCAATGGCGACCCGGCGGACTGCTTACACACGGCTTTCTGGCTTGTTCTTCGGACTGCCCTATTCTCTATGTTCTGTGCAGCAACTATCAGTGAACTTTATTGCTACCCATGCCAAGTGTGCTCTCACTCCACATCACGTCCCCTCAACAAAGCAGCTTGTCATTTGCTGCCTTGGAGCTGCTGGATACCATTCATCCTATCTAGTTCCGGAAACAGGGGAGAGGTTCTAGTATCTCTTGTCCTTCAAGGCTCACCCCAGTGTTCTCCTAGGTAAGGTGTTCTGTCTGCTGTTATCCAGCTGTTTACCCATTGATTACTCTCTGTTTGACTCACTCACTCACCTGGTTTCAATTGCAGCCTCCTGGGGTTCCGGACCTTCCGTTCCAGCACCTGTGGCCTCAATAACTGGTCAGTGAGTACATTAGCTTTCCCTGACCGGTGCTTGGGGACAGAGGTATTGCTAGTCTACGCCCATCTGCTTTTGTGACACACTTAAGGACATTGACACCTCCTGCCTGGCCCTATGCGCTTCAGAAGGCACTGGAGTGCCCACATGCCCGGATCCATCTGGGCCACAAAGAAAGGGAGAAGCCTACAAGGCTCGCCGGGCCTCCCCGATCCGAAGATCGATAATTGGCTAAAATGGCTGCCTGTGGCGGTCTCATGCAACAACAGAGCTGCAGGCCCTGCTAACAGCCCGCATCTGCTGCACTGTGATTGGGAAGTTGCACCTGAAATGCATGGATTTCTGGGGAGCCAGAAGGCTTTGCTGGCCCCCAGTATAGGCCCACACTTAAGGCCATTGATACCTCCTGTATGATCCTCTGCTCTTCAGAAGGCACCAGAGTGCCCACATGTCTTCATCCATCTGAGCCACGAAGAAAGAGAGAAGCCTACAAGCCTCGCCGGGCCTCCCCAACCCGAAGATTTACACTTGGCTAAAATGGCTGCTCCTGCAGTCTCATGCAGCAACAGAGCTGCAGGCACTGCTAACAGCCCACCACAGCTGCCCTGTGATTGGCCAGTTGTGCCTGAAATGCCTGGAGTTCTGGGAAGCCGGAAGGTTTTTCCCACCCCCACCAAGGGTCCACACTTAAGGCCATTGTTACCTCCTGTCTGGCCCTGTCTGGATTCTGGGCGCACCCCCAATATACCATGGTATGTAACATCGCATAGAACTGAATTTGTCCACACCCTAGCCATGTCTATTGCACTGCCAGCTCACTTCACTCCGCTATCCCGCCTTCTTTATTCCTCCCAGCCGAGCGCACTACCGCCATTACGGCCATTCCCATAATGGTCCCTGATCCGGTACAGAGGATCTCAATCCGTAGTGCATCCAAACCTTGAAGAATTGATCAGGAACATGCACCTATCTGCCCGAACCCACCATCATCTCAGACCGATGCCCATCTCCTCTCATAATAAGCGCATCCGCTCAAGGTTTATGGCATCCCTCTACACACCTACACAGTGGTGCTATGCAAGCTCAGAAGAATGACACAGTCATAGCAGTCCTGCCCACAATACAGCAAACTAGCCTGTACCACATTAATAGGCAGCTATTTACAACACCCGAAAGGGGTTCTACATCACATTGACTGTTTCCTCTGCTGATGCAGCACTCAATGGTCAAGCCCTTCCACAGAATTAACCAACAGTAGCAAAGTCTACTGCAATTCCTGCAAACATGTCTCCGTTCTCCACCATACAATCGTGAGTACCCATGCCCATGATACAAAACCTGGCCTTGATAGTAACAATCTTGGCCGATCTAACCTAACACCCTGTTTTCCGATAATTAAATGCCCCTTAACTGATGCTCATGCGAATGCTGCTGCTTGTTTGAAAGAAATGCTACCCTTCTCCCCCCTACTAAGTGTACCTTAACTGATGCTCATGTGAATTCTGCTGGTCCTGTACATAACTGGGCGCCGAATGACACCCCTGGTCCCCCCAACCCAGCCACTCACAGCCTGAAGTCAGGATCCCCCTGACCCCAAATAACTTCACCTTAGGCCTGGTCAATGCCCGGTCACTAGCAGCACACGATCTGGACAACCACAATCTGCTAACAGCGAACAACATTGATGCCTTAGCTATCATTGAAACCTGGCTGCACACAGCATCTGGCCCGACTTTAGCTCTTGCCCTCCCACCCAGCTACACTATCTAGAGAAGTGATTGGATAAACAACGCCAGAGGAGCTGGATAGGCCTTCATTGCCAAAGAGCGCCTAAGCCTCAGACAAGTTAATACCACTCTCAACAACAATTGTGACATCTTCTCTTTCCACTTTCCTTTCTAGCATGTTCACGGCGCATATCGTCTACCGTCCACCAGGCCCTACCCTTACCTTCGCTGAAGACCTACTCGGCATCGTAGGAGATAGCATCAAGCCTTCCTCGCAAGTGCTTCTTCTCAGCGATCTAAACCTTGGTCTAAATGAACCTACTGACCTACAAGCTACTTCACTAGCCAACGTGCAAATATCTCTCGGCTTTAAATAATGTATCCATAACCCCACACACATTAAAGGGCAATCTCTAGACTGGCTAGCCGACCTCAACTGCCATGTCCCGATCAAAGACAATTCACCCTGCCCATGGTCGGACCACCACATTATCACCTTCTCACTCCCCTTGGGCCCACAAGTCAAAGTACCTACCCAACTGCTACCCCCTTCACTAGCCCACAGCTCTCACAAACCCCAGTAACCCCTCTGAAGCATCCAAATTGAAGTTGTTGAACCTCTCCAAACAGTATAAAATAGCTATCATCCAGACTAAAGCCACTACATTTAACACTAGAATAGCCAACACCAACTCAGACTCTAAGGAACTATTCACCATCCTTAGAGAACCTGAAACCCCAATCCCTGGAACCTCCTCCCTGACCAAAGCCCCTGTGTGGTGTGACAGTATACAGAATACCATGCTACTCAACATTGACACCCTAAAAAAATGAATACTTACCAAACAAGCCAGCCTCACTCAACCCTGCCCAGATCCATTTGTGCCCTCAACCAACACCATGGGAAGGCCCTTGTTCAGCTTCCACAATATCTCCTCTCAAGAGACACTACATATCTTAAAAAGCCGCAATCCATCTAGAGGCAAAGGGGATGCATGCCTGGCCCTCTTGATCATAGAGTGTGCTGAAACACTAGTGCCATTTATCACGTCTGTCATCAACGCATCCTTCACTTCTGGCGTGGTTCTTTCCAGCTTGTAGGAAGCCTGGGAACTTCCCTTACTAAAAACACCTCCACTTGAACCGTCTTCATCTTACAACAATTGGCCCATCACTACAGTCCCCTTGCTCCTAAAAATAACCGGCAGAGCAGCCTACATCCAAATTCAACGTCACATGTAAACAAACCATATTCTTGGAACCCACCAATCTGGCTTCCGTCCTGGCCAAGGGACTGAGTCAGCTCTCCTAGACCTAATAAATCAGATGGAAGAGCTCAGGGATTCAGGAAACCCACTCTGCTGCTCCTCCTAGAGGTGTCCACTGCATTTGACTTAGTAGATCACATTCCACTTTTCCTAGGAAGCAGCATCCTGGATCCCCTCCTTCCTTGAAGGAAGATTAATGAAAGTATTCAGAGAGAATGCCTGTGCCGTGCCCTCTTTCATTTCATGTGGTGTAGCCCAAGGTTCTTGTGTCTCCCCAACGCTATATAATATCTTCAAAGTCCCTCTTCAACCTCCTGAGCTCTCTTGGAATAGCGTACACCAACTACGCAGATGACACACACATTCTCTTCCCTCTCTCCAACTCCTACACTGACAATGCTAAAAGGCTGATAACCACCTACACTACAATCAAGCTTAGATGGCATCCCATGGTCACTGCCTCAATGATGAGAAAACAGACCTTCTCATCATTGGGTCTGCCACTGTTCTAAAAAAACTAGGCCCTCCAATGGTCAGCTCTCGACATAGATGGCTCCCAGATTCCAGTCTCTCCCCATGTCAAAAACTCTTGGAGTATAACTCGATGCTACTCTTTCCCTAACATGCTAAGTCAATGCCATAGCCTCTTCACCAGCCTACTCAACTAAACTCTTAAATGTGGCTAGACCATTTTTACGTAATGACAACTGCCTTACGATTGCGTGAGCTGTACTGGTTGCCAGGCTGGATTATTATAACGTCCTCTTCACTGGCACATCAGTAAAACACTAAAACTCCAACATTCAAAGTTTATGAGCTGCCCTGAACATTCCCAGATCAGAACATATCTCAGCTGCTGCCCGTAGAGCAGCACATTGGCTTCCTGTCCAGGAAAGAATTGCATTCAAGGCCCTCTCAATTACACACAAATGTATCTCCAAAACTGCCCCACATTAAATGATGCAAAAAATCAAAAAAATCCAATCGACGAGGCCTATCAGAACCCCATACTTGAACAGACTTGTCCAGCCGAAAATTCAAACATGTCAAAGCGGGGGATCAACCTTCGCAGTCATCAACACAAAGCAATAGAACTCTCTCCCACCTGCACTAAGAGCAGAAAACTCCTAGTGGGCCTTCTGCAAAGCCCTAAAGACATGGCTGTTCAACTAACCTGTGGCCAAATATGATTCTACGTGACAGCTCTACCCTGTATGTAACCACTTTGTATGATTTTTTTTCTTGGCATTCGGGCTACATGTAACTCGTTCTCACCAACGCCCAGATGCCTGAGGGCTTGCGCACACTTTACAAATTAAATAAATGAATAAAATAAATTAATGTAATTTGGATTTGTGATGCAATGCCATAAACAGCAAAACGTAAGTTCGATATAAAACACATAACCTTGGCTAAGACTCCTCTGCCTGTTTGCTTTGACTTTCACGTTTATAGAAGAGAAGTATTGGGAAGACGATGCCAAAGGTTGGTACGGTTTTCCACTGGACTGGAAAAGCACTGAAAAAAAATCCCTTCTTCATTTGCTTCTGAGCGGTCTCAGCCAGTGCGCAATGCCATGCAGCCTATGACTTCCAACACCAAGTATTGCCAGTAATCTCTTCTACAAATCCTTGCTAACATAACACATGCATTATAATACTTCTACTACAGAAAAGTTAGACTTTCACTGTAAGTGATTGACCTCTATCTGAGTTAAGTTATGGAGTTCATTCTAGATCTGGGCATCTTGGCCAAACAAGCATTGGCAAGCCCAGGAGTTATCTTGTGCATATGCTTTGGATAGGCATTTGCCAGGCACTGCCATAATGGTACTACCTGGACATAAGAGGACAATAGCCAGAAATGGTGTGATTGTAAATTGTAATTTGCATACATAATGTGCCACAGAGAAAATGAACTGTATCAAGGTAAGTATCAAGTTTACAACAACTGGAAATGGTGTGACTTTCAGGGTTTATCAGAGCAGTGCCTGAAAAACCCACAGCTGGTGCTTATACACAAGGCAAAACTGTTGGCTTTGTCAATGCTTGTGTTTAACAGGAGTTCAGTGCAAGGGACAGACATAAGTAAAGTGGCTGAACGTATACTTGGTTAAGACATTTGTATTACATCAGTGGTGCATTGAAGAGCTGGCATTAAGGCATTAACTCTCAACAGACTGCTTAGAAATAACACTGGAAGGTCAATGTTTTTTGTTTCTGCTTGATAGAGCAAGGAGGGGTTTGAGAATAGGCATTGGGATTGGCAAGTCCATGGGCAGCCAATTGATGTGTACATAAACAAACAACAACCAATCGCTAGGTGTACCTCCTCACATGTCACCTCCCTCCTAGCTCTACCACAATGCAATACGTGAGGATGCAGATAAAATCAACACACAGTTTGGTCCCGCCCCCAAACGTTCGCAGAGGCGAACATACGTACAAGCTGACAAGTGACCTGTAAACAGCCAGTTTAAACATTAGTGATAATGCAACCACCCTAAATAGTAGAATAGGTCGCGCCACACAAGTAGGGTGAGAAGTAGAGTGCACTTACATGTTTAGGGAAAGATTGCAGTATACATAGATAGGTTACACAAGTAGCATAGAGATGGGTGTAGGTAGGAATAGGTTGTAACATACCTGGGCAGGGAATAATGTATGGTGGCATGCAATTGACGAGACATGAAGAACATTAACATGGCGGGTATTGAACCAGAGTACCGTCATTTTAGACAGAATGTCAAAGGTCTTTATTCTGAAATACTGAATACTGACCTCAAAACTGCTTTGCACATAATCCTACGCAGAAATAAAGCCCAGTGAGCAAGGGTGCCACAACAGCTAATCGAAACCACACTAGATAACATTCACTAGACGCACAATGCATGCAACTGTAAAGGTAATTAGTTTCTATTGGTAGCAGTGAGAAAATACATATAGCCTTGATCACCAGGTGCAAATAGGTACTGTGCCCGATGGCCACCTAATAAATAAACATGCAGCGCAGCATACACAGGCTAGGATAGAAGGAAAACTCAATAGATTTAAAAAAATTAGTTCTGAACAGTGGTCTTCCACCACGTTATCGGAACAGTGATCATTTAATACTGGCTCGATTAGACAGTACAACTGCTATATCCTTGGTGCATTCAGACACAGGGACAACGCCACAGCCACAAGCAGGTTGACAGATAAGGTCTCAGGCCTGGGAATGAGAAGGGAGTAACTTTTTCAAACCGAATCATGGCTGTCCGTTCATCTCTCCTTCCTCACCACGCACCCTGACATCTCATAAAAGTACCCAAGGTCGGATGAGCAAACTACTTTCCAATTAGAGCATTGTCCACCAGGTTGGTTACTGCAGCATACTGCCAACCAATTTGGTGGTCGAATGAAGTGCAACATTTTTAGTAGGATGAACCATCAGTTAAAGAATATCCAATAGTAGTAGCTTTCGCCTATAGAATGTATGGGTGTTATATCTCACTAACCAAGAAGACATGTGAATAAAAGTGTTTTCTTATAACTAACCATGATGCCATTTATGATGCGTTTTTCATTTCAAAGCTTGTGTTTTGTATTATAACGACTGAGAATACTTTTGTGTGTTTTCCTGGCTTTTCATGCTTGAATAAAGCTGGGTCTTCTTGTGTACTTGTTGATTTTCTTGAGTTTGTTTTGTTATTGATTATCGATTATCGATTGGGACCAATTTAACACTTGGAGGCACTGCTGAAATACCCTGTGTCTGGGCGAGGTTCGAGGACTCCGTTCCACGTCTCCACTGGTCAGCAGATTCTGCCTGCGGGGAGCCATTTTAGTGCATACTTAAGAAACAAAGTCCTGCGCGGTCTCTCAGCCGACACACTAGGCGCAGTGGGCAGAGCAGGAAGATAGAGGGGACTAGACACAGATGGAACTCTGGGATTCTAGGATTGTGAAAAAAGAGATAAAGAGGAAATACCCCATATAAAGGGAAGACAGCTATGTTTTTGGTTTTTGTTTCATGTTGATTATTTGCTGGCATTGGTTTTGATTATAATAGGGATGGTAAAGGTGTTTTTGTCTGTTGGTAGCATAGCAGTAGGGTTTGTTTGGAGGTAAGAATGGATTAGATTGAGACTGTGCACTGTTGGCGTGGTGTAGGAGGATGTTGTTTTGTTGTAAAATGTTTCAGGAGGGACATGTCATTAGGTTAACATTGTAAAAAACTAAAGGGTAGGGTTGTGAACAACGGAAGGAGGCAAGAGTTTATTGGAGTGGTGATTGCTGATTTTTTTGGTAAACTGAATTGCTTACATTGTTAGACTGTCAGATACCCACATCAATCATCTGTGCAAGTCGCTGACCCAAAATAAGGAGAACATTGTAACATACAAGGGGGAACAATTGTGAAACAGATTAAGCATACTTGAGCTGTGGAAAATGTTTGAGGAAGAGGAGCAGGTTAAGAAAAGAATATGCAGGTAACTCACCCGACAAAGGGAGTGTGCAACCAACTGCGCCTCCCTCTATTGAACAAGGCTTTTTGTTTTCGACTGTGCCAGGGCTATACCCATTGAAAGCAGAAGCAGGTTATACAAATCCTACATTTTTACCCCCAGAGGAAAAAGATTATGTTAGCATATAAGGAACGAAGAGATAAACAAGAAGTGCATTAGGATCAGAAGCAGAAAGTGATGTGCTGTGCAGTATAGAAGTGCAGTTAGAAGAAGCAAAGATTAATTTGAAAAGGGTGCAAGGTATTAGAAAAGAGGGAAAAGAACCAGTAATTATCCCAGACAAATGCATGGGAGGGCAAATAGTATTTATAATAGATGGGGCAAAGACTGGAAACAACAATGTGAAGACACTGGAAAGAGAAAACAAGCAAGAGAAAAGGGGAGATGTGTACAGAAGGGAGGGTAATGCTAGCATTAGTAGAAGTGTGACAGAGGACAGAGAAAGAGAAGAGAACTGTAAGGAACTCCTGGTGGACAGACACAAGTGATCATAGTTCAAAGGTGTTTATTAAACTGTATGCAGGTTGGAAAAATGCCTAATGTAAACCTAAATCTAAGATGGGAGCAAGCGTCGGCCATCAAATGAAAAATAAGGCAGTCCTAGTGGTGTTGCATTAATCAAAAGGGCCTATACTAGGAAAAACTTATTGCCAATCATTACAGCTAATACAAAAATCTTGTGGGATAGTTTTCAAGAAAGGAAAGAAGTGTGCACAAATAATATGTCCGGATGCTGTACCCTGGGTCTCCCCTCCCAACGTTTTGAGCACTGGGTAAGAAGGGATAGTGGAGCACAGTACACCCTCAAGCTTCCCCTGGATGAGAAAACAGTTCTGCTTTCAGTTATCAGGGCTGACGATGGTCAAGTCTCGTTTCTCTTGAAAGTCTCTTGCCTTCGAGCACCTGATGTATTCACGATAACACAATAAAAGTTCCTTTAACAAATTATAGTTTGTTTCCTTATTCTCCTTATGATGCAGAATCATCACCCCTGGGTCCCCGTCTTCTGGGTGCTCACCCCTCTTTACTTTCAGCCTCCCTCCGCCGGGTTCACTATGGGTTTCCTTGCTCTCAGGAATCTTAATGTTTTTTTAGACAGTTCCGCTGGACTTCCCTCTGTCAGGTTCACCTTCATCAACACACTGTTTCTCTGGACTTTAGACATTGCCCCCCTTTTACTGGTGAACTGGGGTTTCCGACCCAGCCCTTTAAGACGAGGTAGCAATACTTTGAGTTGGATGGAGAAGCAGAATTTATTCAAACAACAATAATCAAACTAACTCAGGAAGTTGGCAAAGTGTAACTGTTTTAATATCAATTATTTAAAACAGGGAGTTACAACGAACATCAACGAATTTGCTCGATCTTCACACTCAATGCATGTCATGAAAAAAGCAATTTTTATGATATAAACTCGTCATCATTGACATCAACCTATGTTGCAAACTACAAAAAGCTATTTGGGGAGGTGATAGACTTAACAGGAACATCTAGGTACCCGTTCCATACTTGTTAGGAAGGTGATTGGGTCTCTAACATCAGGTGGGGCAACTAAGCATCCCCTAGTGCAAGTTTCTACAAACGTCATTAAATACACAGCGTCCCATTGGTTATACAAACTATAGGGCTCTCTATTACATGGCCCTCTATAATTGGTTGATATCCTTGAACCTCTCTGTAATATTCCACCTACGCAAGCAGCATGCAGGCAAATAATCCAGGTGCTGGTGGGCTGATCCTAACCATAGCTTCCCACCAATTAGCCCGTTCACCTATCATCACCCTTGCAGTCTGCCAGTCAATTAAATTTTGAACTTAGCCTTGGAAATGTTCTCTGAACTTGAGAATATGAGGGAGTATAGCCATACTCTCTCTTCTCGGTTTCGATACAGCTCGTACCAGTGTCTATTCTAATCCAACCACATGACTGCAGACCATGTTTTCAAGTCTTTCTGCAGTTAAAATACTATTAAACGATGAACCTCTGACGTCTTATAACTGCGACACACTGAAAATCTTCCTTTTCACTGGATTTGGACAGTTGTACAGTTGTAAAATGGACAGTTGTAAAATGACTTGATATCTTCTTCATTATTTCTGTAGCATGAACATCATCATCTCGAGCCTGAAAGGTTGTTCATCTTTGGCACATCCTCATTAGAGTGCCCATAGAGTGTTTATATTCTGTCATATCTGCATCTCTCTCTCTCTCTATCAGCTCTGCATTTCTTCTGGGTGTGTCAGCTCTATTCTTCATGATATCACCAATCTTCTCTTTTGCTCAGTTTTCACACTTCTTCCGGGATTTTATTCGAATGCCCATCATATTGTCGTGAATGCATATATGGCTTTCTCAACAGGAATCTTACTTTCAGGATTCTCTTCGGTATAGGTATTCTCACTGGCATTGCACGTGTTTCACACTCTGACTCCCAACATATAGGCAACATGGGGGAGGAGCTTTGGGTGGGGGTACTTGACTCCACCTCTACACTCCGCCCTCTGGGCATTTTCATCAACCACTTTTTTATCAGTCTTCACATCTAAACATCCTTGTTTGAAGAAATACTTCTTCGGCACCCATATCTTTATGACTCCCTTTAGTCATCCTGCTGATTTCACATGCTCATCTTTACTCCAAGACATAAGCATGCATTGTCCCCTTGGATTGCAAAAGATCCACTTCCCCACGTACTTCTTATGGTTCTTTGGGCACAGTAACTTCATTCCATCAGGTGCGTGAATGCTGACCTTCACGTAGACTCTGATTTCTTCATCTCTCAGCTCCTTAGTTTTCCATCCTGATTCAACATCAATCATGATCTTCAGTCCTACAGCTTTCTTTGCAGTCTTCTTGCATTGTGAGATTGTTATCCTGATCACACAAAATCCAAGCAATATCATCACTATCAGGGCTCCAAAGAACTTAAAGATATCTGCCATCCATTTGTGGGACCCACGAGACGATTGATCCAAACCAACTGTCATCAGCAATGTCTTCCACTTCATCTATCATCTGGACATGTAACTTTGTCAGCATCGATATGGCCTCTGTCAAGGTGCCATTCTCGGCATCATGAGAAGGTGTGAATGTGCAACATGATTCTCAAATTTTGGCACAAACACCTCCATCCATAGCTGTAATCATGTCCAGGACATATCTATTCTGAAGTGTCATCAGTCGTATGGCTCTCAGCTCTTCCATGATAGCATTGAATCCCTTTATGGTAGTGTTGATCATCTGCAACAATTCCCATCTGTTTATCTGTAACCACTTAGTATTTGCATCTGTCTGGATCCTGGGAATAAAGATTATCGTGAATATCGATCAAATCTTACTAAACAATCTGTGTTCATATGGGAGGGAATCAAAGGCTTCTATTGACTTAGCTGAGAAGTAGTTCTCTCTCTTCATATGATTGAGGAGTTCAGCAGATCTCTTTTTCCTCAGGTGAGCATTTGCTTTAGGAAACTCGCCAAAGTCCAGGTCACTTTTAGGAATCACCAATGCTGGAACATGGATATTCACTATACAACATAGTCTTCCTCAATCCTTGTGCAGCTTCATCTAAGCCCTGGATCCACAAGCCCAGTAGTGGTTCCAACGCTCATTCCTGGAATGTCAAAGATTTGACCACAATTCTTGTTTTCTCCAAGTTTCCTTGTGCCATTATTTCTGAAACATAGCTTCACACTATCCAGTGACACTATCTGTAAGGGACCTCCTTTGTCTTCGACCTATGTCAGTAGTTTAGCAAGTCTTGGTCATAGAGGTTTGCATCCATTCTCTATATTGTCAATAGTCATTTTATAACATCTAATCACTACCCACGCTCTGCAGATGATCGCTCCTTCTTCCCCTCCATCTGGAGAAAGTACTGATCCCAAAATCTGCATTTGGACTCTGTTCTTCCATATTTGAATGTCTTCTGATGATTTTCCTGGACTCTCAAGTCTTCTGTTCACTTCCCATCTGATTCCAGCCCCTTTCATTCCAGGCTGTTCGTATTTTATCAAGTGATTGTTAATGTGGGATCTTGCTCTTGTCTTTGTGTCTTGAACATAATCCCCTTTGTCTGGATCTGTCCACTTTGTTGCCCATGCTAAATAGGCTGTTCGACAGAGTTCAATGTGAGCTAAACAGTGTGCTGACTGAACATCTATTTCAATGGCTATGAATATCTTAGACTTCCCCATACTATAAGGCAGGAGTGCACATACATAGCATTCCTCCTCTGAGGTTCGCCTTCCAACCTCTTTCATGTGCTGAAACCACATGTTGTTTCCCAAACGTGCGGTGTTGTCTAGATAATCATTCAGGCCATGATAATCCTCCTTTGTATTTCTCGTAGGCCTCCTGCTTGCCTCATGAGTTCTTATAATCACATCATGAAATATATCTGCATAATTCCTTCTTACTGAGGGAATCATACGAACACTTGTCAGTGAAATATGTGTCTTTACATGTACTACTGGTGTAGAAACAGTCACATAAGTTATCTTCATGTTGGTCTAATACAAAGGTAACAATGAATCATGAATCACATGCAAAGCTGACCTCCCCCCAAAGGGAAGCTTAGACCTATCTGTCACAGGATTAGGCGCTTTCATATGCATCCCTGGAGTAGGAACAATCACATAAATCCTCGTTGGCCTTATAATTGCCATATCTGACCGTCCTGCTGCATAGGAAGATACACAGGAACTACTGCCTTGTTTGGATCTACATAATAGATGGTACGTACTGTGAGTGAAAGTAGAATGACAATGAACACAAAGCATGTATATATTATATACCATTATGCTCATTTTATACAACAATAGCCTCTTGCACGTTTTGGTGCTCTCTCATTGTTTGCCAAATTGTTATTGCTATCAATGTTGCCAATAGTGCTTATGATTACTTTCAAGGAAGGAAAAACCAAACCTTATAAGGGCAATCTCATAAAATGTTCTGGCAATTGCTGGATCTGCTCCACGAGCTACTGACTGAATGGAGGGTGGTTATTAGATTTCCAGATAATCACAAAAGAGTTGTCTTGTCACCAAACCAAATGAGGATGTGTTTACAGCAAATATTAAAAGACCAAGGCCAATAGGTTCTGAATGTCGCCACTCGATAAACCCATTCATGCACTCAAAGCGTGTTAGGCAATAAACAGATATGCCTGCAAATTTCATGGATCAGCCAATTTGTCAAAGGTCGATTTCTAGGATCGTTCAGAAATACTTGAGTGTTGGTTTGTCGTCCAACAAGATAAGGACCCTCTTCAATCAAGAAATAAAAGACCATTCCAAGCAGTTTGTAAGTGTCTTCGGCAGAGAGTACCATCTGTGCTTGCTGTACTGTACTCAGGCAGCTGAAGGATTTGATAAATTATGGCTGTGACCTGTCCCCTCGCGATTGGACCATTTTTAGGATCTTGCAAAAATACATGAATGTCAATAATTCTCCCAACCAATGAAGGATACGCACAAAGATTGGAGAGGAAAACAGCAAGAATGATCCGATGAATGTTGCCATTAGGCACCACCATGGGCACCTCCAAAGAGGAACTCAGTGAGAAAGAAATCGGGGAACTGTTCCCTCTTCCAAATGCTAAAGAGGCATTACTTTTCCCTACAAGACTTCAATATGTCTCAGTCCAATGTTCAACAAATATCTAAGCGCGTCTTCCTAGCACCTTCACTGCCGATGGCGTGATGTCCTCAATGATCAAAGGACTGTTAAACCTTGGCTGATGCCATTACGATCAAAGTTTCTGATCAGAAACTGATCTCAGGGGAATATCTTTGGAAAACAAAGTTCATTTGATCGGTTGCTGTATGGTCTTCATCTGTGATCTGTGTTCTGAGACTGACACCCCGTCCACTTGACTTGGTCTGAAATGACAGAGATACTTGTAGTCATTCATGTTAAGTAGGCACTTAGCTAATCTCCTAAACATTCTGCTGTTGTCTGGGCATCACTCCTAGTCCTCGATGGAGGAGTGAGAGGCGTTCTCATTCTTCTCCCCATTACTAGTTCATGGGGTGTGAGGTGATGGTCAGAGCCTGGTTGATTCCTCAATGCACATAATGCAAGAGGCAGGCAATGCAGCCATCCTTTTTTTCAATGTTAGCTTAAGCTTGGCTATTCTCTCTTTGAGCAGACCATTGAGTCTCTTACATAACCTGTTAGCTTGCAGGTGATAAACTGAGGAAAACGTATGCTTTATACTAAGCAATAAGCTAATTTGTTTGAATACTTCATTCACAAAATGTGGGCCATTATCCGATCTTCATACCTCACAAATTCCCCATCTAGGAAATACTTCTCGGACTAAAAACCTTTCAGCGCAATTGGAGTCTGGGTGTGTGCATGGACAAGCCTCGATCCACCTAGAAAATGGGCACACCACCACTATCATATATCTATATCCATTACAGACCTGCAGCATATCAACATATGTAAATGCTGAAAAGAACTATTTGGTCGAGGTATAACTCCTCTGACTGTTCGCAGCGTGTGCCCAGCAGTAAACTTTTGATATACGATGCAATTTACCACATAAAAAGCAACGTAGAAACCAGTCCTCCACAATAGTTGCTGCGAGGCTTTCCCTAGTATTGTGTGCAGGGTAGTGTAGCTGTTCTAACACCACCCTTAATATGGCTATAGGCATCACAGATTTACCAGTGCTTTCCTGTTGCCACAATGCCTCGGAAGGGGATAAAGAGCACCCCCTCTGTGTCCACAGATCTTTCTCATCCTGTGGTGCTCCACCTTGAACTTCCATTAATTGTGTCTTCGATAGATTATTAAAGCTTTCATTTAAAAACATCATCAACACCATTTTTTCATTCACATCAGGCGTATCAAAGCTCATAATGTCTGCTGAATATGCAACTCTTTTTGTCTCTTTGTCTGTGGCTTGGTTTCCGTGTGAAATAAAGTCTGCTCTCTTAGTGAACACAGCACACTTAACTATTGCGATGACTACTGGGAGTTGTAGTGCCTTAATAAGTCTGTCCAATAAAGCAGAGTGTTGCACTGGAGTGCCGTCCAACGCGCTAGCCCTGCGTGTACTGTTGACATCAAATAGGAGGAGTCTCTGTACATGTTCACTTCTGGTCTCCACTGTTCTCGAGCGTGACAATCAGCGCCACTAATTCTGCAGCATGTACTTAAAAGTGGGACGGTAGTCATGCACTTGTCATTACGTCAAATTCCCAATTATCCATGCACTTAATCAAAGCGGCATCTGAATTTCTTTGTCCATCAATTTGATCAATTTTTGAAGAACCATCAATAAAGAGAGTCTCCTCAGTGGCTAAAGCATTTTCTTTCACTCTTGGGATTTCATTAGAGAACTCCTCATAATTCGAGCAGTCATGTGCCTGCTTGTCCTCTGCCAGTGGTTCAGCTACAAATGTGACAGAGTTCACTGTTTACATCTGACTATTTTAATCGCTGGATTCAAAATAACCACATCATAAGCAGACGCTCTTTGAGACGTCAGTGTATGTTTAGATTTTTCCAAAACAGCAAATAATACATGCGTGACAAACAACGTCATGGAACACCCCATTCCGATGCTGGAAGACTTCTCAATGGCGAATGCCACGGCTGCCAAACATTGTTCACAAGGGAAGTGACCCCTCATTACTGAGTTCAGAATCCCACTGTAATATGCTAAGGGCTTGTAACGCAACTTAGTTCTCTGCGTGAGTACTGCCGTCATGACTGTTCCATTCGTGTGCAAAAATAAAAATAATTGCTCAGAATAATTAGGAATCCTGGAACTGGAGCTGTACAAATTGCCTCTTTTAACTCATCAAACCCTTCCTCCATATCCTCAGTCCATACAATATTTTCCTGATTCATTTGAGCCTTTTTCAGGACCTGCAACAATGGCCTTGTATTACTGGGCCTGCGGTAGTGGCCCAGTAGTTATGGTTAAGTTGCTCAACTCACAGGAAGAACACTCTTTGGGCGGCTTATAACTTCACTCCCCGTGGACGAATCCTCACCAAACTTTGCAAAAAAAGTAGTTGTCCCACTCTGAATTTTATTGCCAGGTGAGGTTTCGTCGAGGGGGGGGGGAAAGTTGTAAGAGGGGGTCCCCAAAAGTGTTTTTTTTTCCATAAACATAATGGACATAATGCTCATACCTACAGCCCAAACCACTGGATGGATGTTCACCAAATTTGTGGCAGGAGCGGCTGCTTGGTCCCGAAATCGTGATTTTGTCAAATTGGTGTAAATCCGTCCATCATTTTTTTGATACGACCAAAACATAAGGCAAAAAAATTAGTGATATCTGTGTCTGGTCTGTGGGCTCACTTCCCTGTTCGGTCCGTGAACTGGCCTCTGATTGGCTTGCCCCAGAAAAATGTGCAGACTTTTGCGTGGTCGGCAAACATCAGGATGCAGCCGCTGATTGGGTGGTGAGAAAATGTGAAATGCATTGGTTTCTGTGAAATGCCCAGTCGTACACTTTTTGGGGGTGCGCGGACAGCGCAGAAAAAAAAATGCAACATCGCACTTGTCAAACTCAACAAACGATCTCTGGGGAGGTGGGGGGGAGGATGGGATGGGATATGGCCATAAGAAGCCAAAAAACTGGTTGTATCACCCTGACAGTCCGCAAAAACTCCAGATGTCCTGGGGCACTCCTGTGGTGTCTGCGGACACTTCAGATGTCCTAGGACATCTGTACCTATTTATGCATTGCAGGGTTGGGGAAAAGCAGTTTTTGGATGGCTTATAACTTTAGCGCCACTCAATGAAATTGCATGTAATTTTTGCAATTTTATTCTATACCTAATCCTGAATGGTTTTGCAAAGTTTTGTGGGAATCTGTCAAGAGGGGGCAAAATTAGAGGGGTGTTCCCAAAATATTGTAAAGGCATATAAATGTGGTGTCATTTGACGAATTTGCACAACATTTGGCAACATCATTTTGGATCTATATATAAATGGTTTTCTAAAGTTTGATGGGATTTTCTCAACAGGGGGCAAAATTAGAGGGGGGTCTCAACATTTTTAGATAGCTTATAACTTTGTTTCCATTTGATGAATGCGGACAAAAGGTTTGAGAAAGATTATAGACCTAATCTTCAATGTTTGTGTAAAGACTAAATGGATTTTGTCAAGTGGGGGCCAAGTTATATGATTATTGTATGTACATACACTTTGAAACTTTTGAAAAAATAAAACATGGGTGGATTTTGAGCAAACTTGTGTAAGGAGCATTGGCAAGGACATTAAAGCATGATTTTGCAAATCTGCCTGTGTTTTATTTTTTGATAAATGTCATATGTAGGTACAAAAAATAGTCATATACCTTTGGTGACTGAGGTATAGTCTGTGGCCGTGGGCAGTAGCCAGATTGTCTGGGTCATGGCATAAGGTCATGATGCGGACAATCTGGCTACTGGCCATGACCGCGAGGGAATGAGAAATAGTGTTAAAGTGGCCATGTCCACCTGGGACCGGCTGTATAGTTAAGTTACTCGAATGTAGGATAGGTTTGAAGTGGAAAAAATGTGCTTGTGGTAATATGTATATACAACTTGGAGTCTAAGGCTATACCATCCTGTCTTTGCCTAACTGTTTCAACACCATAAAGAGGAGAACCAATGTATTTTACAGGTTATTCCTATAGTCTGTGTCCATATAACTGACTAGATGTCACTGTGTCTTCTATTTTGCCCTACCTCAGGGAGTGCACTTGCCCTAGGGTTGCGCTGTTGCTACATCTATCAAGGGGAGGCTGAAGGCAAAAAGGATCTTTCCCTATACTCGCTCACTACTTTCCTACTGCTAAAAAGTTGCACACTTCATAAAGGTCGATCATTTGCTTTATTGTCATCGCCTTGGATCTGTGTGTCTTATGCCTCTTAAGTCCTTGATATATAGGATCAATGAGATACTAAAAAACAAAGACAGCTGTAATTACTTTGTGGCTTTCTATACTAAAAAATTATGCTATGTCTAAACCGCGTCCACAAATATATTCTCGTGGATCACAAGGTTTAGGTCATCACTCCTGAACCTTCAGTCACTAGTTAATTGCAGCTGTCTTATTTTTTTAGAATCTCCTTGATCCTAGTCATAGGATTCTGCAGGCTGCCATAGAAAGGGAAGAGGGGCTCTGTATGGAGCACCACCTTCTTTTTCCATGGTGGCAATCTTGGAAAAGGATTGTCCTTCCTACAGCGGGACTCCTGAGGAAAATCCTTCCTTCCTACAGCGGGAATGCGGCAGGCTTCCTGCTGCAGGAAGATAAATCTATTTTTTAGCACCCCCGGTACCCGCTTTGTGCATTTCACTTTGGTATCTTAAGCCTTTGGAACACTCCCAACAGTGGTAAAGAACTGCCACACCTATGATTCTCTCTGGGTGCTAGATGCAGGCATGTTCTCTACCTCATCTTCTTGGTCCTCTTCATTGTCTTTGGAAGTACTGCGCTTTTTCTGTTGTGTAGTGGCTCTTGGGGAGGAGGGAGGGCAATAGCTGATGCCATTTTTAAGAGAAATAGCAGTTTTACTGATATTCTTCCAAGTATGTGCTTTGCACTAGATTTTTAATGGATAATGAGTAAGTATAGGTGTAGGAGCTTTCAGGGGTACATTTTGAGCTTGAACGTTTCTAGATCAGTCGAAAAATGCAGTTCCAAACAGTCTCCAAGCATGGAGCCAATTCCAAAGTGGGGACGCCTTCACAAAGACGTCATCATGCTGTGTGCGAGCGCATGGTCACGTGGCACTGTCCGGAAGGTCTGTGATGATATCAGATGATTGTGGACGTCGACAGATGCAAAAACAGTGGAGAAAGTTGCAAAAAGTGTATTGAAGAGTTAAGAATGATGCTTGAAGTTGGGAAATGGCAGGATTTTAAGGTGAAACATTGTAAATTGGACAGACGTGTTGCTATATTGGGGTAAGTATGATATTAGTAAGTTTTAGGAAAATAGCATGCACTCATAAAAACCCATGAAATTCAATGAAAAAACTTTTTTAAAGGGACGTTATGGTTACAAGTAAAACCGAAAAACCTCAGAAATTCACGAGTTATGGTAAGCTAAGCAACCATAACTCGCGCCACCACCGTGTACTGCTAGGACTGACACCCAGGACATCAAAGATGACATCACAAATGTCATTGATGACATCACTGATGACATCACACATCTGGCCCACTTGTTTTTGTTCACTGACATATTTAGGCCAGATGGTTTTGAATCTCAATGTTAACCTTGTCGTATGTTCTTAAAGTACGGTTAATATGGTTTAGTCTCAGCTGATGGTGCACATACATGGGGAAATAAGCAGGCCTCAAACACACATTTCATTTGTATACATGAAGATAAACTTTAATGTTATTAACATTTTCTGATGATGCTTTTTCTTTCTTCCTTTCTTTAGTTTCCCTGTATGTGCCTCTGATTTGTATGCATTGTGGTTCTTAATATGTATTGTTTGTACTAGCAAAAGTGTAGTAAGTCTTGAATTATTAGCTAGTTATTACATGTTTAACATTACTCAAAACTCGCATAAGGTAGCATTCATTATTGTACTTTCCAAAATTACAAGATTATAAATATTGTACTTCTATGATGCATGCTGTAGCCATTGCCTATGTTTATTTATGATTAGGTTCCTGTAATAACACCACTCATAAACAATGTTGTTTAGATGAGTACATTCTTTAATACATTAAGTAGTTCACAATAGGTCTCCCGATCACCCCTGACATCTTATTACCAACATTATAAACACAACCCCTTGTAGGGACTTTTCATCAAAATGAATTTCACAGGTGATGTCATCAATGACATTTGTGATGTCTTATTTGATGTTCTGAGTGTTAGTCTTAGCAGTGCACGGTGGTGGCGTGAGTTATGGTTGCTTAGCTTACCATATCTCACAAATCTCTGCGGTTTTTCGGTTTTGCTTGTTACCATAACGTCCCTTTAACAACATTTTTTCATTGAATTTCATAGGTTTTTATTAGTGCAACTTAACAATAACGTCCCTTTAACAAAGTGTTTTCATTGAATATAAATTATAATCAGATACCCATGCTCTCAAGTAATTACATAGTCCCAGAAATTGCTGAATGTGCTTTATCATATGCAGTTTTGCTGTTTTCAAAATTGCCTCAGCCCTTTCAGGTGTGACTTTCTTTCCTTCATGCAAAATTAACTGACCTATGTATAACACCTCTTCTTGGAAATATTGCAATTTGTTTTTTCCACCTTATATCCTAACTCGGCTGAAACAATCATTAGCTGAACTGAGTCTCGTCTGCATCTTCCTCTGACATACTGCGGACCAAAATATAATCTACATATTGCAATACGATACTTGATAATCCAAGTCCATCTGTAACAGGAGAAGGAAAGGAATAAAATTGGAGACAGACACAGGGAGGAAGCAAAATGATTACAAAAGAAATTGTCAAAGATATCGGTAGAAGGGGCAATGATCATGAATGTTGGGGGGGGAGCAGCATTGGCAGGAAGGCATACAGCCAGGAACCAGTGGATGTTTTACCGGGAGAGGGGAAAGTGATAAGTACGCTTCTTCTTTAACAACAACTCTTCTTCTGCAGCATTTTGAATGCAATTTGTCAGTAGGCTTCCTCTAATGAAGTTGCTCTCTCCTTGACATCTCCCTTCGGCAAATGATCTTGTGAAAGCAGGCTCCTCTGCCTTAAATTCTACTACTGCTTAAACTACTGCTTCAACTACATTCAAATGAAAATGTTCTGACAAAATGATAGACAACCACAGCTCTACTGCTTCTTCTGCAAATGGGTACATTAAAATGATCTTAGGCAACTTGAAACAAGGCACTCTACTTTACATGCTATAAGAAATGCAGCCGCTTTGCCTCTCCTTTCTTTCTTATAGCTACCACAAAAATATGTCTTGACCTATATATTGCTTCCTTCTGTCAGCTTCAACTGTCTCAGCTTCACAGATAATTGATTAATTCTTTTAAACAAGCACCCAACTCCCTTCCCCAGATTTATGCACACCTCATGATTTCCAGTAGTTACCTCAACACTGTATTTACACTCTTCCAGTCTTGGATAACTTTGTCACCCTTGTTTCTGAGGACTATTGGTTTGTATTAGCTCGAACAACTTCAGACCATTGGTGTTCAGATCTTAATTGTGCTGGTTTCCCTTTATAAAGGAACTGTCTACTGGCTTGAGTAATGCTTGTTCTGCTCTTGACATCAGCAACTTCTACAAGTTTTAAGTATTTGTTTTGAATGTTATAAGAGTCAATTTTCACTTCTGAAATAACTTTAGGTATAAGCAATTTCTCTTTGATGACAAACTTCAGTTTACAAACTTGCGTTCCCTTTTATTCAGGCAGCGTTCTACTTTAACATGGATCGGGATACAGTTTCTCATACGTGACCTTTCTGTAATGTGAAATATTCTTGTAACACTATGGGAAAGGCAATTACTACTTCTTGACCAATTACCGATAACGTTCTCCTGCTTAATAGGAAACACGCGACATCCCGGTAATGGTTTTAAAGGCAACAATGGGAAAAGAAAGATTTTCTTATTACGCTGGCACTTTAACTTGTGCTGAAAATGCGTGATACAAATTGGAGACTTCCCACAACTGCAAACAACATCACCCGCTCCAACTTCTATGCAAGTGTGAATTCAACTGGCTACAGTTACCAGCAAGGTTATTCTTGTGCTTTGGGAGTATGGAGCTTCACTCACTGGCTCCAAACTCAGAGCGTTTTCGGGCGGTTTCCACTTCTCAACTTTCCTACTTCTGTTACTACTGCTATAGGCTCTCTTGGGACCCACATCACTCTGCAGCATGGGTGTCTGGGTCCTGCCTCAACAATGGAGAGTCTTCTTTTCTATAGCTTCCCTCTTGGCTGGCTTCTGCAAATGGGTCTCGGGTGGATACACAACTTCAGCTCTGCAATCACAGCAATTAGGCGGACCTGGAAAGACTGCTTTTTTCTTTCAGTCTCTTCCAATGTAGCCACAGCAAAGTAGGTTTTGTGAGCACAGGACCCACTCAGAGCCTACAGTTGAAATCTGCTCTTCCTTCACTCCTGTGTCTCTTCTGTGATCACACTTTCTAGTGATCTGCCAGGCTCGTGCTCTGCTTCTTCTGCTAGTGCTGCCGACCATCCAACTCATGCTCTAGCTTCTTTCTACTGCTCCTTCCTGCAGCAGCCTTTTAAGCCCATCAGGTGGGTTAATTGGCTTCAGGTGCAGGCCCTTAGAGTTGATTGACCAACCCTGCCACATGCTGTTAGGCTTGCCTGCCTGTCCTTTAGCTCTATATGCCTTTTCAGCCCTCTTCTTCGTCACAGTCCCTGAGGGTTTCTAGGACATGTAGTTAATTTTAAGGAAATTTGATTGTCCTACGGCTTTATTAGTTGTAACAGGGATTTTACTTCCCTTGATGCTGTTGGAAGAGGGATTTTGGATATAGATAGGAGGTACAATACTTTCACCACTCTCTGTAGTATACCTTTGATATTGGGGAGGAAATTTAGGGATAACAAAGAATTATTCTGAGAATGTGACAAATTTAAACTACCATGTCTCACACTGTGGAGACTCCCCACTACCCTAGGCCTTGTCTCAATGCCGGTGATACTCCCGCAGTACACCACCCACAGGATTGGGATCAGAAAGCCCCTGCCCTACCCTTTGCCTGGGAAGTGACTCTAGGCAGGGTTTTGATAGGGAACTACAAGATTCTCCACATACCACCCAGGGGACCTTGTTTATATTTGGAACTTTGTCCGTATGTGGCATACACCACAATGTCAGCACGCATATTCTGTCCAGTACGCAGCCCCCTCCTCAGTAAAAGTATGAGGCAAAAAGACTTGGTTCCATATATATGTTGTAAAGATTGTTATAGGAACGGCCCCCCTGTCGGATGAAAAGAGACCAGAAGAAGATGAAGAGGCGACCAGACCACAGCCAAGGGTGAGAGTGAGAGCTGACCAGCAAAGTGAAATGTGATGTCACACCACAGAACAATGTCTTTTTTCCAGGAAAATTGACAGCGGGACTAGAAAAAGATTTTGGAGAAAATGGACTCTTTAAGCATAATCATTTCTTCATTATTTTTTTCTCTTTGTTGTTTTTGGTTTGCATATACATTAGCAAATAATATTTTTTTATCAATGAAGCTGCTAACATGAGAGGAGAAATAAGTAGAGTTAGGAGAGGTGTGACCGATGAGGAACACTTCTTCAGACAGCACTTTGAAAGTTATAATGAAAAGACGAACAACCTGTGGTATAAGCACCTGACAAAGGTGGGGAGAGAGAAATTGGATGAGAACTGCTTTGTGTGCTCTATCATTCAGTCTGCGTTGAGCACTTACGAGTTTGTGTCCAAAGAGATACCAGTAAAAAGAGCACACTGCCTAACGCATCTTACAATGTGCAAAACACGCGATGATTTAAGGGCAGAAGGGCTTTCATGACATGGGTTAAGAAAGCACTCTCGCCTTACGAATATAACTTTATTAAACAAATGGAAGTGAAAGGAATGCAAAAAATTGTCATGAAATATATTTGATCAGGGCCACACAGAGGTGAGAGAACAATGATCGAACATCCACTGTGGAAGTACACAGATTCACAAGATAAGAAATACCCTACTGTTGGGAGAGACCACAGATGAACATAATAGGGGAAGTGTATACTTCTGATGGGTGAGTAGAAGGAATGATTGTATGTAGTGTACAAGCTCTGATAGGGATATGGGAGGGAGTGTGGATACATGGCAATAATGAATCTCTTGATGCATGGACAATGTGATTTTTGACATGTGGTCCAGAGAAATATGTGGAACAGGGAGGTAGCTTGAGGCGCGTCTTTATGGTGTGGATACCTAAAAGTATACCTGAGAAAAGGACAAGGGTATGTGGTCAATAAATTGACCAGAAGGGGAGTGTAATGGTGCAGATAAAATGAACACAAGGTTTGATCCCACTCCCAGACGTTCGAAGAGGTGAACGTACATATAAGCTGACAAGTGACATGTAAACAGCTAGTTTAAACCTTAGTGATAATGCAACTGCCACTAAGGGTAGAATAAGTCACTCCAAACAAGTAGATAAAAAATAGGTTGCATCATACATGGGCAGGGAATAAGGTATGGCAGCATGCAATGCACGAGACATGAAGAATATTAACATGGCGGAGAGTGAACAAGAGTACCACCAGTTTAGATAGAACTGTGAATGGCATTTATTCTGAAATACTGAATCCTGACATCAAAACTACGCACTACATAATCCCAAGCCTCATGATGTTCAGACAGACACTCAGGCATCAAGACCAGCAAGCAAGGGGGGCCCAACAGCAAACTGAAACCGTTCTAGATAACATTCTCCCAAAGAAACCAGAATGCATCAATAAAGCTAATTTGTTTTTATTGTTAGCAGTGAAATAACCTTGATCTCCAGCTGCAAATAGCTACTGTGCCAGACGACCACTTAAAGAATAAACATACAGTGTCGTATACACGGGCTAGGATAGAAGGAAACTCAGTAAATATACAAAAATGAGTTCTGAACAGTGGTCCTCTACCATGTATTGATGAGCTCTGCCACTAGTTTCACAAATAGTGCACAGTAGAGGTGTGAAGGAGGTGACAGGGATATCACCAAAGGAAAAAAAGTCAGAGGCCATTGTGCACCACAATAAAACTACACTAGAAGATATATAAGACAGGTGATTCAGACGTCAACAGAGTTGTATGTAATGGATTATTGTAAGGGCAGCCATAATTCACATCTGATTTTTTCTCATTGAATGGAAATAAAGTTAACAGCTCAAAATCTGTGAGCCCACAGCATATTGAGTTCGGGTTTATGTGCCGTTCCTTCATATCTACATGTACAATGCGTTGTGTTTTGACAATGTGGTGTGCACGCTAAATACTGAGCATTGCCCCAATCCATGCCCCGTATACCCTTAAGAGAGGGCATGGCCATGTGGCATAATCTCTGTGCCCCTTCACTCAGTATCTGGCACAGTTAGGACATAGATAAAGTCCATGCATTCTGCATTTCCACATGCAGTGTTGGGCACAGGCCATGCTAGTGTGTCTTAATGCTCCTGTATGTGACACAAAGAGGGCATGGTGGATGACCATGCTGTGTGAACCCAACGCTCCTCTTTTTGCTGGCCAACACCTGTACTCATGTGAATCCTGGTGCCCAAAGGACACACTGTGGCTTAACTCACTGCTGCCACAAAGGAATTCAAACACATCAGCTCGGTCCTCATTGTCAGGCCGATTCATGGAATAAATGTGCGCCGAAAATTCCGGCGCAGAGGGGCCTATACGTGCGCTGCGCCGAAAAATAGCGAAAAGCGCAGGGAAACCAGCGCACGTCGATTCATGGAAGTCCGTGCGTAAGAAAAGCATAGGACGTGCGCTGAAAAAGTGCGCGGCGCACGCCGGCGCACAGGTCAACCAACGGCGTGCGCCACGGCCACTGCGCTATCACTCCGAGCGCAGCGCACAGCTCTAAAGTAGGCGGAACACAGGGCGGGACACTCGGAATGGGGAATAAAATGGGGCACAACACTCGGAATGGGGAAGAATGTAGGCGGCACGGGGAAGTACAGGAGGCAAGTGCGCGGAACGCCCACACGCTCTCCGGCAACACGTATTCATGGATTCGAACAGGGCAAAACAGCGCTCGATCAAACCAGCGCACAGGCCCAAAAACGTACGCCACAAGTAAGCAGGCGGTAGCGTCCCGACGCACTCAACGAAAGTGCGCCAAAACCTGCGCCAACAAATACCACCCACATACAGCAATGGGCCATACCGTGACCCCAAAGGACTAATGATGTGCAAAGGTGTACGCCATTTACACGGACACCCACTGTTCAAAAATTCGCGCGTGTGTGTACAACGGGTTGCGCGAGAAGTCACTCGCGCGATTGCCCTGGGTACGTGTATCCCGGGGTGCGGGGAAGTCCCACACACGATTGCCCTGGCCACGTCGATATCAGGGGTGCGTGTGAAGTTCCACACGCGAAAAGCCAGGGTACGTCATTTACAGGGGTGCGCGGGAAGTTTCACACGCGAAAAGCTAGGCTACGGGAATTCCAGGGGTGCGCGTGAAATCCTACACGCGAAAAACTAGGGTACGTCATTTACAGGGGTGCGCGGGAAGTTTCACACGCGAAAAGCTAGGCTACGGGAATTCCAGGGGTGCGCGTGAAATCCTACACGCGAAAAACTAGGGTACGTCATTTACAGGGGTGCGCGGGAAGTATCACACGCGAAAAGCTAGGCTACGGGAATTCCAGGGGTGCGCGTGAAATCCTACACGCGAAAAACTAGGGTACGTCATTTACAGGGGTGCGCGGGAATTTTCACACGCGAAAAGCTAGGCTACGGGAATTCCAGGGGTGCGCGTGAAATCCTACACGCGAAAAACTAGGGTACGTCATTTACAGGGGTGCGCGGGAAGTTTCACACGCGAAAAGCTAGGCTACGGGAATTCCAGGGGTGCGCGTGAAATCCTACACACGAAAAACTAGGGTACGTCATTTACAGGGGTGCGCGGGAAGTTTCACACGCGAAAAGCTAGGCTACGGGAATTCCAGGGGTGCGCGTGAAATCCTACACGCGAAAAACTAGGGTACGTCATTTACAGGGGTGCGCGGGAAGTTTCACACGCGGCTCTGCTGGGTGGGTCCTCACAGGTGTTCCATTCACACCCTCCACGTCCCCTGCATGCAACCCACACCACAGGGGACTACCCTGCACACCTGCTCATGCCTCCCACCACCCCCACCCCCCCCCCCCGCAGTCAGGGGCACCTGCCAGAAGGCCCCCACCCATGTCTACCACCCCCACCCTCCCCCGTAGTCAGGGGCACCTTCCAGCAGGCCCCCACCCATGTCTACCACCCCCCCCCCGCAGTCAGGGGCACCTACCAGAAGGCCCCCACCCATGTACCATCCATGTCCACCTTCACCTGGGTCACAACCCCACACAATCATGACCGTAATGGACAGTCTGCCCTGCAAGAATTCCCAAACAACTATCCCATCCACCCACATATCAAACAGAATGACATGTGACACACCCAATGTAAATCATATGAATGAACACATGTCTGTCACACACAGATGTTGCAAGTGAATGTCCAAACAACCCACATGTCATGCATGAAAGCAATGAGATGATACAACACATTGAAGGATCAAATGAAAATGTATTAAAAATAAAAAATAACAATAAACATGCAATGCAAACTAAATAATAAAAAAGCACAACCAAAAAAATCAGGAACACAAATTAACAAAAATTAAGTAAAATAGGGGTCCAAAATCAAAGTCCAAAATCAAATCCAAGTACAAATGAAAGAAGAAACACATTGCCTCATGTGAAAAAATCAAACACATATTAACATCCCTCAAACTATCAACATGATGATCCGGGTCCATGAGCCCTAATAAATGAAACCTAACTATTTACACTAAGTAAGAAATTGTCTATATACAAAAATGTGGTGCATTGTCCTTTGGCAACCAAATAATAACATTAAAACAAAGGAAACCTAACTACAACTAAACTACAGAACTATATACAAAGGCGGCGGGCAAGTCCTGCGGCTCACTGATCGTTGTTCCGGGCCAGGGCATCATCGAACTCCCGCTCGATGTCCCGGAGGCGGCCCCGTTCCACAGCCCCGAGGGTCCGCAGGGACGCCGATGTACCCACCTCCAACTCCCTGCGGATGGCCTCGAGGCACTCGGCCCGCCTCAGGGCCCTCTGCATGGAGTTCTCCGCCCTGACCATAGCGAGCCACGCCTCTTCCGCCCGCCGCCGCTCCGCATCTATGGCATGGCCCAACCGCTGCCACACGGAAGACACTTGACGTCCAGGGTCCTCCTGCCCTCCGGCTGATGCCTGCCCCTCTGATGGTGATGGCCCCGAGCCATCAAGGCTCCCACCTTCTTCCTCCTGCTGCTGACGTGCTGGTGCCGGTGCCCTGACACCTGCTGCCTGCACATCCTCCATTGTTTGGGGTGCTGTTGTTGCGGTGGCCACCCCTGCTGGACTCACGACTCCCGACTGGGGCAGGGATGTGTCCTCCACCAGCTTGGCCCCATCGTCAGAGGCAGCTCCACAGGGCACCCAGGTGACAGGTGGGTAGGAAGATGGCACGGAGGACGACTGGCGCATAGGGGGTTCAGGTGAGGAGGGGGTCGGAACAAGGCCCAGTGTATGGAGGAACACAGCCTGGTCTCCCTGAGAATGGGTCCGGACGTGGGCAACCCTGCTGGTGCAAGATGATGCAGACACAGGACCGGGGACAGGATTACACACAGGCACCTCCGCGGTGGCCTGTGCTGCCTCCTGTCCCTGCCCCTGTGCTGCACCACTAGCACCAGTGGAATGCCCACCTCCAGACCCCATCTCAGTCCCTTGCACGGCCTCCTCCTCCACCAAACCCACCACCAACCTGGATGACTCCCTGCCATCTTCCGCCGCGGAACCCTGTGGGGTCTCAGCTGCCCCTTCTGCTGCCGAGGAGTCCAACTTCCTCCTGTGCCTCCTGGACCTCCCCTCGGCAGCTGTGACCTGGGACACAGCACCGGACTCCTCACTCCCCGACGAGATGACAACAGGGGAGGGGAGCCGGGCCTTGCGTCTCCGGCTGGCGGTGGCATCCCTGCTGCTGTGCTCCACAGCACCTTCTCCGCCCTCCACATCAGATGACGCTGCAGGCAGGGAGAGACAGGAGACAGGCATCAGGACACTGTACAATTGACTTACACACATAACAGTTGTACAAGAGTGGCATTGTCATACTCCAGACCTGGCATCACAATCCCCAACACACTTGTCTCCTCAACGCACACACATGAGTCATTCAACAGCCATATTGCTACAGCCCGCTACATACATTCACATACAGCAGCTTGAGCAGACAAAGGTGAGCCACACATCGCATGATACACACGGACTCAAATACACATGCACACATGCAAAGCACACATCCAAGCATGTGTACCACTCCGCAAACTGTCAGTCATGAGATGAACATCCATGTCACATTTGCAATTCACTCTCCAACATGACAGTGTCACCTGCATCCATGTAGCAACACTGTTGCACCCTTCACAACTACACACACGCACACGCTGCAGACTAATGCACATGGAATCAACATCCATGTGTCACACCACAAGCATGCCAACTCACATGCACAGTCAAACACATGTGCCCACACACAAGCATTTGCACTGCAAGCACACACACACACACATGCACCATCCTTGTCTCACACATCACAGGCACACATGTGCTTGTCTCACAGCCCTGCACACACACATTTATACATGGCCACACAAAGACATGTGCAACATGCACACTCCTGGCACACCACCACACACACAGCTTACAATCAGTATGCATGTACACTCACCGCTCGACTCCAGACGGGTCTGCCTCCCAAGGACCTGGACATGGAGCGCTGGGGATATGCGTTCCAGGACCCAAAGTTCATCTTGCGACAAGTGGCCCCGCCGCCCCTTGGCATCCACTGCCTTCACGAGGCGCCGGGCCTTGTTCAGGGTCCTGGACCTGTAGTCCTCCCAGCGCTTCTTGACTTGATGGAATTCTCGGACTGCCACCCCCTCTGCGTTGATGGCAGTCACAATGTCCGTCCAGATCCTGGTCCGTCCTTCCTTGTCGAGGCGCATCCGTCCGTAGAGGGCATCATACTGCCCCAGGACTCGCTCCACCAGGACACCAACTTCGGTGGCACTGAAGCTGGTGCCCCTCTGCCTCCCTGGCCGGGGGTTGCCAGTCGTGCCAGATGTTGTGCTCCCTGACATGGCAACCCCAGAGGCAGGAGTGGGTGGCCAACTGGGTCCTGGGGCTGGGCTGTGGAGCGATGGTACGGCTGTCGGGAGTCTTTGGTTCCAGCAGGGGTGGTCACAGCAACTGCACCCCTGGCTGATGTGCAGGCAGCAAACAGCAGGGCACGTGGGCAGCAGGCAGTCAGGCAGCAGCAGATGGCTGGTGGGAGCGTGCTCGGGGCTCTGGGGGGCAGGATTCCGGACTTAGGGGCAGGAGCGTGGTCTTCCGTGTGTGAACGCGTGGCCAGCTTGATACGGAGTGAATTGGCACGTGAAAATCATGCACGTCTGCGTGGAATCCGAGGAAAGGCCGCGTAAGCACGTCAGCACGCGTACGCGATTTCATTGGTCCAAAGGGCCAGGCGCGTAAGCGCGCCTATGACGCACGGCCGTTTCCCGACCCGCATGATTGGTCCAAAGGGCCAGGCGCGTAAGCGCGCCTATGACGCACGGGTGTTTCCCAACCCACGTGAAAAAAATAAACCTCCCGCGCGAGCGCATCAGCACGCGTACCCGATTTCATTGGTCCAAAGGGCCAGGCGCGTAAGCGCGCCTATGACGCACGGGTGTTTCCCAACCCACGTGAAAAAAATACACGTGCCGCGCGAGCGCATCAGCACGCGTACCCGATTTCATTGGTCCAAAGGGCCAGGCGCGTAAGCGCGCCTATGACGCACGGGTGTTTCCCAACCCACGTGAAAAAAATACACGTGCCGCGCGAGCGCGTCAGCACGCGTACCCGATTTCATTGGTCCAAAGGCACACAGCGAGTAATCGCATATTCAACTGCGCGCGTGAAAAACGCCCGGTTACCATTTACATCTGAATACAATTACAATATTAATAACGTACATTTAACCTGGTAAACCTCGAGCATGTAGTCACACACGCTCGGCCACGACACGCGCAAAATTACAACAGGCAATACGGAAAGACGTACGCCTGCAGGAAGCAGGCGTACGTGACCCGGCACGTCTAAATATTCACGTGAAAACATCCTACAAGCTCAGTGCAAAGATGAACATACCGTTCCTAGCAGCAGTGGCTGTGGGTTACCAAAGGAGGAGGAGGAGGAGAGTCAGGGCCAGAATTTTCTCACCCAGAACCAGCCTATTCGGGATGCCTGATGACCAGGTGTATGGGAGGTACAGGTTTCCAGCACACATCATACTGGACCTGGTCAGTGAGTGGGAGGATGACCTCACATCACCCACCCTGTGCTCCCAAGCACTCAGCCCCCTGCAGAAGGTCCTGAATGTACTGCACTTCTTGGGCACTGGATCTTTTCAGCGGACAAGTGCCATAGTGGGTGGTGTGTCACAGGCCACGCAGTCACGCTGTCTACACCAGGTCTTGAACATCATCACTGCACGGCCATCAGTCTGCAGGCACATATATCTCCCCAGGACTCCTGCAGAAAGGCGGGCGTGCATCCAGGAATTCTATGGTGTGGCGCAATTCCCCAAAGTGCTTGGTGCAATTGACTGCACCCATGTGGCTCTACGTCCCCCCAGGGCAACAGAGCACATCTATAGAAACCGCAAGCACTGGCATTCCATCAACGTGCAAGTTGTATGCAATGCCAAGGGAATCATCACATCAGTATATGCCAACTATCCCGGGTCCACCCACGACAGCTTCATCTACAGAATGTCTACCCTAAGCCGGGACCTAGAGGCTGGCCGGCATGGAGATACATGGCTGCTTGGTGAGCATGAATGCCACTGCACATGCATGCATGTCAGATACAGGGTCATGTCACAACACCACTAATGATACCCATCACCACCTCCGCAGGGGACAGTGCCTACCCTATCAGCCACCACATGATGACCCCAATCCGGAACCCCACCACGCCACCCGAGGTAAGGTACAACACAGCCCACATTGCAACACGGGGCATAGTGGAGCGCACATTCGGAGTGCTGAAGTCACGCTTTCGCTCCCTTGACCGTTCTGGCGGGCAGCTGTTATATGCTCCCCCACCATGTGCAGGATCATAGTGGCAGCATGTGTCCTGCACAACGTTGCAACACGCCGGGGCCTGCCCGTGGACATGGTGGTGCCCCCACATCCACAACCACATGCACGGCCGCTGCGCATGGGAGGGGAAAGGGCACGGGGGGAGGCAGCCTGTACGCAACTGGTGGCCAACTTCTTCACCTAGGAATCACAGTGCTGGCTAGTGCACACTGCTCTGGCACATACCATCTGACGATCAATGATGACACTACCTGACAATGTCACAAAATTTCTTGGCAATAAACTGTCAGAAACACATCAGCCTGAGATTGTTAACATGGAAGTGTCACTATGTGTGCACCCCTACCTACACATACACCAGCAATGCATAACTATGAAAAGACACAACTCCATTCATCAAAAATGCATTGGCACAGGCGAATTGCTACATTACAACATTGCCATGTCATCCAATCCCTTCACAGTCCCGCCACAGAGGACACCATGTCATGGTATGTGAGAGCAAACAAACTGACCCTCACAACATGACACCGGTGTCACAAATAGCAGTGCCCCAAATGGAACATAGCCGCACTTGAACAGCTAACCGTGACGAAGGCACTACTACATACCTGTGTAAGAGTCATTTCAATCAAATTACACACCAACCCACCCTGAAGCCCACCAAAACAAGACACAATGCATGTAATCAATGGTAGTCTCAATACCTGATTGTGCTGGTATGTCCTCACCGTCCAGATGTACAGTGATGGCGCCACGCAAAAGTGTCACTGCACATCTACCGACATGTAGTCTGACTCCAGAGAGTATGCCCGTGTGAAGAACTGTGTGAAATACCTGCAAAACATGAGTAACATATGTAAGTTGAGGCACATATCAACCCATCATGCATAGTTAGGTGCAACAACAATGTACACCATGAATGTCTACACAGTATTGACTATGGACTGCCCAACAGCTCATGGAAGTCCAATGTCACCGTGTAATTTGCTGTCACTTGGGCACACCCTTTGCAAGCCCATGGAAACGGAAGCAGGAGGGGTGTGGATGCCAGATACCCAAGCATCGAAACCAAACTCAGGACAAGCCTGCATGTGCCCAGCCACAATACAGTGTATGCCCAGGTACCCACACAAGGCAACACACTTGAAAAATAAAAATATGATAAGAAAAAATGGCCATGAAAGGGCCGGCGGGGAGGGGGGGGCCACCTATGAGGTCCGAGGACAGGATGCACGCCACAATCCACCTGTGTGGATCATGGGAAGGAAAAACACCCCATAGGCTCGTGGCCCACACGGCTACTCTGTTGTGGGAGATGAGTCGCTATCGCTCTGGCCAGACTCTGCAGCTGACTCAGGAGGTGGGGGAGCTGCCTCAGAAGATGGTGTGACAATGGGAGGCAGCCCACGCAAAGCCCGAGTTTGCTCCTCCATGGCTGCAAGCAGGCGGGTCTGGAAGGTCTGGTTCTGGATTATGATCATGCGGAGGTCCCCATGCAGTAACTTCCGGGATGACCTGACCTCCGCACGAGTTGCCTGCATCTCGGCCGAGAGCGTCCGTGTCAGACGCTCCAGCTGCTCCTCTGTCCTTCTATGGGATGAAGCCTCAAGCTCTGACAGGGTCGACCTGAGGTGATGGAATTCTTCCCTCAGGCCTTCCCTGTGGCGCTGGGACTCCATGGAAAGTGATTCCCGCAGAGTCGCCAGTCCTGCCCGCCTGTCCATGTTGGACGCCAACATGTCCTCCCTGTGTGCCTGGCAGATGGACTCTGTAGCCTGCTCCAGTCGCTCCATCAGCCTTTCTGGGGGGACAATGGAAGTGGCCACCCTATCCATGGCCTGTGCAATCATCTCGGATGATGCTGCCTGTTGGGTGGCCATACCGTAGATGGATTGCTCCCAAGCGGTATTGCCAGGTGGCATACGGCCACCACGTTGGCGGGCACCACACCTGCCTGGGGCAAGGCGGACTGCGCCTTGCTGTGCCGGCAAAGCCTCAGGCTGCAGGACTGCATTCCCTCTCTGATCTGCAGCCCCAGGAACAGGATCAGAGATTGTGTGGTGTGGCCCTGCATCCGTAACCACCGGAGGCTGACCTGCCGACACTGACATCCCCATTGAGGGCAATAACCCGGCTGCAGGTGGGTTGGACAGAGGAGATTCTCTCCCAAGAACACTCACCTGCGACTGCACATAGGTGTCATCCTCCGAGTCTACACCTGAATACTGCTCGGGGGAGGAACCCCCAGAGACACCCCTCGACAGCACGACCTGCAGCACTTGTGGGTTTTCACCCACAAACACACCACGTCCCTCACTTGTGGAAGGTCGGCCCGGGTTGCCCTCCTGGGACGGCTCCACCACCACATCCCCAGCATCAACAAGTGCGTCGTCCCCTGCAAAGACATGAAAGAGAGAAATGGAAACAGGCATTAGCACCATGGCATACAACAAGGGCTGATGAACAACAGAGCCAGTAGATCAATGACACATGTCCCACATGACTGGGAAACCTCCTATGCATTCACCATCACTGGGTCTGGAGGGGAGGCTCAGGGCACACAATGATGACACAGAGAATGGAGAGCAACGCCTGCTCCCCATGCTGCCTAGCACTGGCATCACACATTGGCCGGTGATTGCCATGTCAAATGCACATGCCATCACACACATGGCATGTGACATAGCCACCAAGTGAAGAGGGAGAGGAGGGCAACTATTTTGGATTTTGGCCACTCTGGTCCTGACATTGCTTCATCACATCAAGAAGTTAACATGTTGGACATGGATCTGCTAGTCCCAATTGGCCACGATGCACAGTGCCTTGTCAACATTAACAAAATGCAGTAAACAATGAGATTCCACCTCCCCATCACCTGTAATGGATTCATATAGCATTCGTGAAGCACCTGTACAGAAATGTATGAAGGAACAGCGGAGCACTGAGGGGTGGTGGGGCAGAAGGGGATGCCATTCAACAATTCTACTGGTGCTGGTGTCATTCATGTAACGCAAGTGCAGAGGTGGGTGGCACAATGAAGTGCAAGGGGAAGTTGCGGCTGGTAGTGCTGTACAAGGTAAGTAGGACTTAACGTCGAGGGCAGATGGTGGTAGGCGCAGACAAGTGCTGGGGGGGTGGCCTATAGGGGTACAGAGACAGTCATGCAGTGCTGTGGGCTCGGAGGGGACAGGGGAGGTACACACTGCATCTGGCTTGGCAAGGTCCTTGCAGATTTCAATGTGTCCTGCAGAGTTGTCAGATGCCGCAGATATGTGCCCTTGGATTGGGGCTCTCATCTTGGTGAGAAGGGTGAGACGCTATTGCCTTTGGAGCAGGTGGCAGGCCAGTTTGCCAGAGGATGAGCATGATGCAGGCCATTTCCTCGCTGCCACCCGGCACCTGTGTTTTGGGTTCACAAGATGCGAGTCATGCCAGGAGTCAGCATTGGCATGGGGCTTCAGGCGGATTGTCATGACCGTGGCAAAGACATCCAGTGTACCTGACATAGAGTGGAGCATGGAGTGGGCCCTGTCAGGATGGGAGTGAGCCTAAGGGGGAGCTGGATGGGGGGGAGATTTTGGCTGCATAAGCCTCGACTGACACACACTTCATGGGTTGGAATACCAAGAAGGTGTGTGACAGTGGTGAGGGTGGCTTTGCCTGTGGGGTGGTGAGGGTGAGGTGGGAGGAGAGGAGAAAGTGATCACTCCAGGAGAGAGGAGTACAGAGAGGGATGGAGAGGGGAAGGTCAGATGAGATCAGAGCATCAAGAGTGTGCCCTGCAGAATGAGTAGGGACAGACGGGAGTTTAGAGGGTGATAGGGAGTTGCTGAGGTCACGGAAAAGTCACGTGGGGGGACAACAAGCATGTAGGTGGATGCGTACATCACCAAGGAAGAGGATTTCAGTGTCTGGGGACATGAGTGAGGAGGAGAGGTGAGGCCACTCAGAAAGGAAGTAGTACATTTGACCATTTTTCCGATACACAGTACGCACAGTTTGTGAATGTCGAGGTGAGATGGAGAGAGACGTCACACAAGCCATTCCAGAGGGGAGTAGGTCTACGTAGGAGTGACAGTGGCAGGAATACCCTCAGGGAAGGCAAGGGCACCCCCCCCCCCTGCACAGTAGTGCCGGGCCAAGGAGAGGATCTCCTGAACGTCAGGTAGGAGTGTGTCAAAGATGCAGACAGAGCTGGCCGTCAGACATGTTTCCATGAGACCAAGGATGTCAAGGTGCATTACCTCATGTAAGTGACATATATTGGAGGAATGCCTGATGCAGCGGCAGAGTAAGGAGTGTAAATGTGGAGGAGGTTGACAGCCTTGTAGGACTTACGGGGAGTGCTACAGATCAGAGGTGCAGCTTGTGTAGGAGTTGGAGTGGGAGGCGGAGAAGGATCATGGGAGGGTGCAGGGAGGCAGTGCAGGATAGATGAGGAGAGAGGAGGGGGGACAGCAGGAGAGGAAAGGAAGTTGATGAGATGTGGGTAGCATTTGTCAAGGAGAATAAGGTTGGCCTGAGGTCCTTGGACTGAGATGCTCCCATTACCATATTCATCAATTGTGGCCTCTGAGGATTGGAAGGAGGCCAAGAGTACACCCCAACGGGTCACACCATTGATGGTGGAAGAGGAGCAAGGAGAGAGGACTGGGACCATGTGAAGGGTCCATGGGACAGGCAAAGGCATGTATGAGCAGATGTCAGTGAGAGTTAACCTTGAGTAGGCTCAGATGTACTTGTCAGCAATAGGGTGGGTCGCATTGGAGGGCAGGGTGCCCTCATTTGACTGTTTGCAAGCAGGTGTCGTGAGTAGGGCACGATGGTCTGAACAGTAGAAGTCAGGGAAGATAGACCATGAAGAGCAGCATGGAGTGTGAGGGAATGGGGCTTGAAACCAGACGGAACAAGAGCACACAGGTAGGAGGTGGGTGTCAAGGCAAAATCCAGAGTATGACAGCATGTTGAGTGCCATGTATATACAGAGGACGCATTAGCATGTGGTATCATTGCATGTCAGGCATGTGACGATGGAACTTGAATGGCTGGGGGAAAGTGTAGGAATGGTATGTAAGACATAAGATGAATAGACAGGGGAGAATGAGCAACAATGTCGTGACAAAATGACAATTCAAGGGGAACTTCCATGGTGTAGGGCCATATGTGCACTGTTGGCAGTAGGGATAGTGGTGTGGGCACATGGTGTTGCACTGAACATACTGGATGAGGCACATGGGTGACACTATCAACTCTGCCACACACCCCCTTGACAGGCACCCAACATGAAGGCTTCGCACACACACCATGCACATTGATATAACACACATGCATGTGCACTCACCGGATGATGCCTCGTAATCAGGGAGATCTCCCACACCTTGGAGTTGTCCCTCGGTGACGTAGGATCCAGCTACGGACTCGTGTGGTGTGAGTCCTATTTCCTGTGCTGGGGACCCACCTCCAGTCACCAAGGTTGCGGCATGACTTGAGGCCAGCTTATCCTTTGCCCTGCGCTTAAGGTCATTCCAGCGCTTCTGGCAATCACTAGCTGTGCGCCTCACTACTCCAAGGGCACTTATTTTGTCAGCAATGGTCTGCCAGTGTGCCTGGCGTCTGGCATGTGTGGTCTTGGACCCTGCAACGATGACCATTTCCCTATCATGGTCTGACACATACTGAACAAGTGCATTCAGTTCGGCGTCTGTGAAGCTGGGCTTCCTTGATGGGCCGGACTGTGCAGCCGTGCCTGGGGCATCAGCCTGTGCCGGACGTGCACTCTTCCTCTTCCGCTTGGAAGGGGGTGGGGATCCAGAGTGTCCTACGCCGCTGTGGACACTAGGGGCAGGAGCCGTGGTGGACTCAGTACTGGGTGTGTGGGATTGCACACTCAGCATGGGAGTAGGTGCAGGCATTGGGGGTAGAGGGATAGGGTCAGGCCTGATCTGAGGTGCATGAACTAGGACCGACACAGTCTTGGCAGGGTGTATGAGAGGTGGGGTGGATGGAGCCACACCCTGGCCACGGGGGGCAGCAGATGACCTATCTGGCATAGATGCGCGTGTCCTGATGACACCAATGTGCACCGGTGCACGTGCAGTGGACCTGCTGACCTGGATGTCAGCGATGGAGTCACCCTCGGACAGGTCTGGTGCCACAATGGGCTGGTCCAACAAGGGCTGATCAGGGTTGGTATCAGCCACATGACCCTCAACCTGGGGGGGGGGAGGGAGGGGGGGCATGGGTGTCCCTGACTGGTCCTCCAGACTGGGGGGGACAGGGGCACCCTGCAAGTCACAACCACGTCCCCTAGTGGATCCTCCACGGCCACCACGTGTGGCTCGGCCACCTTTGCCACCCTTACGGCTTGCACGCCTCCCAACCATGGCACTGATGTTATTGTGCGTATGGGAGTGGGTGTGCACAATTGTCCTGGGCAATTGGGTGTCAAAGGGGTTGGGTACCAGATGGTATTCGTACCCTAGTGCAGTGGCAAGGCTATATGACACCCCTGGGGAAAGATGACGGGTCACGCAACGCACAGGCACCCCAAAAAAGTTAAGGAACGTGCACGATACCCCTCCTAGACCACGTGTGCGTATGAAAAACCCTGCACTACGCTGTGGCATCCAGTAACACAGTAATGAACGTATGCGTGTCACACGCAGCCTAGATTGACCTCTGAAGAGGTACGTGACACACGGGGCAACCACAGATGATAGATGCGTGCGCAACTCACCGTCTGCCAGGGAGAAATGCGTCAAAAAGACGCGCGTGTGCGCGTTGGCAACACCCCCGCCAAAAGAAGAATGGGACGCTGTCTGAGGAGACAGGACAACAGTAGAAGGGAACGCTGTGTGAGGAAACAGGCCCAGGAAAAAGAGCAAAAGAGAAAAAGCTGTCAGAGGTAACAGGGAGTACGACCTTTGAACGCCGTGAAGTAAATCGCGTGTCAACTGACAAGAAGTACAGAATACACCAACTCGCTCTCCACGAAAAGCACGTACAAGGAAATGGCGTTCTACATGTACCTTTTATGCAGGCCCACAGGTCCTGCGTCACTTCCGCGTGTAGGCGCTGAAGGGCCAGCCTCAAATCACACGCATTGACACTGGCTTGTGTTTCTTTCACGCGTGTTGGGAAACGGCCGTGCGTTATAGACGCGCTTACGCGCCTGGCCCTTTGGACCAATCACGCGTGTTGGGAAACACCCGTGCGTCATAGGCGCGCTTACGCGCCTGGCCCTTTGGACCAATGAAATCAGGTACGCGTGCTGACGCGCTCGTGCGGCACGTGTTTATTTTTCACGTGGGTTGGGAAACACCCGTGCGTCATAGGCGCGCTTACGCGCCTGGCCCTTTGGACCAATGAAATCGCGTACGCGTGCTGACGCGCTCGCGCGGCACGTGTTTATTTTTCACGTGGGTTGGGAAACACCCGTGCGTCATAGGCGCGCTTACGCGCCTGGCCCTTTGGACCAATGAAATCGCGTACGCGTGCTGACGCGCTCGCGCGGCACGTGTTTATTTTTCACGTGGGTTGGGAAACACCCGTGCGTCATAGGCGCGCTTACGCGCCTGGCCCTTTGGACCAATGAAATCGCGTACGCGTGCTGACGTGCTTACGCGCTGAGGGCCTTTCCTCGGATTCCACGCAGACGTGCATGATTTTCACGTGCCAATTCACTCCGTATCAAGCTGGCCACGCGTTCACACACGGAAGACCACGCTCCTGCCCAGAAGGCCGAGTTACTGCCCCCCAGTGCCCCAAGCAGCCTCCCACGTGCCATCTGCTGCTGCCTGCCTGCCTGCCTGCCTGCTGCCACTGTGCCCTGCCATTTGGTGCCTGCACATCAGCCATCTGCAGGCGTACAGTTGCTGTGTCCACCCCTGCTGGAACTGAAGACTCCCGACTGGAAGAACACCACTCCACAGCCCAGGCCCAGGACCAAGTTGCCCACCCACTCCTGCCTCTGGGGTTGCCATGTCGGGCACTGAAACATCTGGCACCACTGGCAACCCCCAGCCAGAGAGGCAGAGGGGCCCCAGCTTCAGTGTCACCGAGGTTGGGGTCCTGGTGGAGCGAGTCCTGGGGCAGTATGATGCCCTCTTCGGAAGTAGCCGCGCCAACTATGAAGGACGGACTCGGATCTGGGACGACATTGTGACTGCCATCAACGCGGAGGGGGTGGCAGTCCGCGACAACCGACATGTCAGGAAGCGTTGGGAGGACTGCAGGTCCAGGACCCTCTCAAAGGCCCGGCGCCTCGTGGAGGGGGGCCGGGGCCACATGAGTTCGATCCAAATGAGGGTCCTGGCACGCATACACCCACCGCTCCACTCCCAGGTCCTTGAGAGGGAGACCCGTCTGGAGTTGAGCAGTAAGTGTGCAGGCATTGCTGTGTGAGACAGTGCATGTTGCAGTGTGCTGGTTGTGTGATGCTGTATGTGTGGAATGGGCCTTGTAGGCATGTATGTGTGCAGTGTTGTCATGGCGATGCATGTGCGACCAGTAATTTGTGGATCACATGGTTGTTGTATGTGTTGCTATGCAACCTGAGGAGGCCTATGCAGATTGGACAAATGTGAGCATGCAAGTGTATGTTCGTGGACATGGGTGTGGGTGAGGGATGGATGCTGATGCCAGGTACATGTATGGTGTCGAGGTCGGTGTGCTTGACCTGCATGTCTGTGACTTTTGAATGGCATGGATGCATGACACATGTCTGTGACACTGTACAGATTCACTGATGCTGCCTAATCATCCTTGTATCCACTGTGTTTGTGATGTACGAGGCCACATGGATGTGACAGAGGTGAAGTGTGTGCGGGTGATTTGCATGACCAATGATGCATGTGTGTTCCATGACATCGTACTTTAGAAGAGTGCAGTGGACATGTATGTTGATGTGCATGCCATGGACCATGGGTGTTGCGTGTGTGTATTGCCTGACCCATGTGTTGTGGAGGGACATGATAGAAGTGTACTTTACCATTGCCAGTCATCTGATATTGCTTCCTGTGTAGGGGACCATTGTACAGTGCCCTGATGCTTGTGTTCTATGTCTCCCTCTATGCAGCGGCTAGTGATGGAGAGGGCGGAGACGGCGCTGTGGAGGTAGACGGCGGGGATGCCCCCACGGCTGCGGCGGAAGGGGTGGGTGAGCCCCCACAGGGGCCAGCTACAGCGGAAGAGGGCAAGGAGCCATCCAGGTTGGTGGCTTCTACAGAGGAGGAGGCGGCCGAGACTGAGGCACACCTGAGGCCTGGTGGGGGCATCCCTGCTGGTGCAAGTGGTGCAGTCCAGGGCCAGGGGCAGGAGGCAGCACAGGTCGCCGTGGAGGTGCCTGTGCATGTCGCTGTCCCTGACCCTGTGAGTGCACCACCATGCACCAGCATGGATGCCCCGTCCCAGGCCCGTCCGCAGGTGGAGGGGGTGTCTATGTCATCTGACTCCCCTCCACCTGCGGACGAGGGGACCCGTGGGCGCATGGAAAAGGTCCTGATTGGGGTCGCGTTGCGCACGGGGGTCATTCGTGATGACGTGCGTGCTTCCCGGGAGGAGCACGCACATCATCACGAAGAGCACCGTGCCGACGTGGCCCAGTTGGGATCTGCCATTGGCGCGGGTTTTCTGCAGGTGATGGCCAATGTGTCGGGGATCTCCTCCTCTGTGGAAAGTATGCGCCGGTCGTTCTCCTTGCCGTCTTCCGGCCCAGTTGACACCAGGGCCCCCTGTGGACCTGCCCCGACCAATGCAGCCGGCTCAGTGGGGATCCCATCCCTGCCACAGTCGGGAGTCGGTGGTCCAGCTGGTGTGGACACCATGGCAACTGGACCCCTGCAGGTGGAGGATGTGCCGGCATCATCAGGCAGGGCACGTGCACAACGGCGTCGGTGGATACCATCAGCCTGGATGCCGTCGTGCTGGCAGAGGCAGTGGCTGCAGAGGCAGCGGCAGCGACGTGGGAGGCGTCATGGCTCGGGGCCATCAACATCGGAGGGGCAGCCATCGGCTGGAGGGCAGGAGGACCCTGGACAGAATGTGTCTTCCGTGTGGCAGCGGTTAGGCCACGCAATAGATGCGGAGAGGCGGCGGGCAGAAGAGGGGCGGCTCGCTATGGTCAGGGCAGTCGACTCCATGCAGAGGGCCCTGAGGCGTGCCGAGTGCCTCGAGGAGATCCGCAGGGGCTTGGAGGTGGACACTGCGTCAGCCCTGCTGGCCCTCGGGGCCATTGAGGAGGAACGCCTCGGGGAGATAGAAAGGGAGTTCGATGATGGCCCATAACATCTCTCAGTGAGCCGCAGGACTGGCCCGCCGCCTTTGTATATAGTTATGTAGATAGTAGGTTTCCTTTATTTTTATTTATTATTTGGGTTGATTGGACAATGGCCCAGGTTTTTTGTATATAGTTCGCATTAGTTAGGTTTTGGGTAGGTTTCATTTTATGGTTTTTAGGGATATTGGACCCGGACAATCATCTTTGTACATAGTTTGTGGATGTTTTCGATTTTATTATTTGGACCATGGGGCAATGTGTTTGTTTTTGATTTCCATTTTGATTGACTTTGCACCCGTTCTTTTGGATTTCACCTTTCATTAGAATTTTTTTTTTTTTTCCTGTTACTTTGTGTATTCATTTAGGTGTTTCTTTTTTTTTCCTTCTTACATTTTAATACATTGTTCTTTTGATTCTATTGTGTGGACTTCTCTCATTGGTTTGTTGACTGTCACAATCTGGGTTTTCACAGTCATGTGTTGCCATTGTGTGAGTCTGACGGACTTGGACTCATGCGCATACTGCTCATTGGTTATGTATCATGTAATGGGTATTTGATTTTTGAATGGATGTGTACCTTGGATGTGTGTATGGACTGGGGTGACATGGGGTGGGATGTGGTTGCCCATGGGATCCTGGGATCTGTATTGTGATTTCCTATTGGTAGGGGAACATCTGTGTGGGCCTGGTGGAGGGTGCCCCACAGTGCTGGGGGTGGGTGTGGTGGGAGGCATGAGTGGGACATAAGTGGGGGCCTGCTGGCAGGTGCCCCACAGTGCTGGGGGGTGGGGGTGGTGGGAGGCATGAGTGGGACATGGGTGGGGGCCTGGTGGAGGGTGCCCCATGACTGCTGGGGGGTGGGTGTGGTGGGAGGCATGAGTGGGACATGAGTGGGGGCCTGCTGGCAGGTGCCCCACAGTGCTGGGGGGTGGGTGTGGTGGGAGGCATGAGTGGGACATAAGTGGGGGCCTGCTGGCAGGTGCCCCACAGTGCTGGGGGGTGGGTGTGGTGGGAGGCATGAGTGGGACATAAGTGGGGGCCTGGTGGAGGGTGCCCCATGACTGCTGGGGGGTGGGTGTGGTGGGAGGCATGAGTGGGACATGAGTGGGGGCCTGCTGGCAGGTGCCCCACAGTGCTGGGGGGTGGGGGTGGTGGGAGGCATGCATGGGACATGAGTGGGGGCCTGCTGGCAGGTGCCCCACAGTGCTGGGGGGTGGGTGTGGTGGGAGGCATGAGTGGGACATAAGTGGGGGCCTGCTGGCAGGTGCCCCACAGTGCTGGGGGGTGGGTGTGGTGGGAGGCATGAGTGGAACATAAGTGGGGGCCTGCTGGCAGGTGCCCCACAGTGCTGGGGGGTGGGTGTGGTGGGAGGCATGAGTGGGACATAAGTGGGGGCCTGCTGGCAGGTGCCCCACAGTGCTGGGGGGTGGGGGTGGTGGGAGGCATGAGTGGGACATGGGTGGGGGCCTGGTGGAGGGTGCCCCATGACTGCTGGGGGGTGGGTGTGGTGGGAGGCATGAGTGGGACATAAGTGGGGGCCTGCTGGCAGGTGCCCCACAGTGCTGGGGGGTGGGTGTGGTGGGAGGCATGAGTGGGACATGAGTGGGGGCCTGCTGGCAGGTGCCCCACAGTGCTGGGGGGTGGGTGTGGTGGGAGGCATGAGTGGGACATAAGTGGGGGCCTGCTGGCAGGTACCCCACAGTGCTGGGGGGTGGGTGTGGTGGGAGGCATGAGTGGGACATGAGTGGGGGCCTGCTGGCAGGTGCCCCACAGTGCTGGGGGGTGGGTGTGGTGGGAGGCATGAGTGGGACATGAGTGGGGGCCTGCTGGCACGTGCCCCACAGTGCTGGGGGGTGGGTGTGGTGGGAGGCATGAGTGGGACATAAGAGGGGGCCTGCTGGCAGGTGCCCCACAGTGCTGGGGGGTGGGGGTGGTGGGAGGCATGAGTGGGACATGAGTGGGGGCCTGCTGGCAGGTGCCCCATGACTGCTGGGGGGTGGGAGTCATGAGCAGGTGTGCAGGGTAATCACCTGTGGTGTGGACTGCATGCAGGGGACGTGGAGGCTGTACAGGGAAGACCTGTGAAGACCCAACGATCGGAGTAGCGTGTTCAAATATCCACGCCCCCCTGAAATGGACGTAGCCTAGCTTTTCGCGTGTGAAACTTCCCGCGCACCCCTGTAATGGACGTACCCTGGCTTTTCGCGTGTGGGACTTCCCGCGCACCCCTGGAATTCCCGTAGCCTAGCTTTTCGCGTGTGAAACTTCCCGCGCACCCCTGTAATGGACGTACCCTGGCTTTTCGCGTGTGGGACTTCCCGCGCACCCCTGGTATTCCCGTAGCCTAGCTTTTCGCGTGTGAAACTTCCCGCGCACCCCTGTAATGGACGTACCCTGGCTTTTCGCGTGTGGGACTTCCCGCGCACCCCTGTAATGGACGTAGCCTGGCTTTTCGCGTGTGGGACTTCCCGCGCACCCCTGGTATTCCCGTAGCCTAGCTTTTCGCGTGTGAAACTTCCCGCGCACCCCTGTAATGGACGTACCCTGGCTTTTCACGTGTGGGACTTCCCGCGCACCCCTGTAATGGACGTACCCTGGCTTTTCGCGTGTGGGACTTCCCGCGCACCCCTGGAATTCCCGTAGCCTAGCTTTTCGCGTGTGAAACTTCCCGCGCACCCCTGTGATGGGCGTAGCCTGGCTTTTCGCGTGTGGGACTTCCCGCGCACCCCTGGTATTCCCGTAGCCTAGCTTTTCGCGTGTGAAACTTCCCGCGCACCCCTGTAATGGACGTACCCTGGCTTTTCGTGTGTGGGACTTCCCGCGCACCCCTGTAATGGACGTAGCCTGGCTTTTCGCGTGTGGGACTTCCCGCGCACCCCTGGTATTCCCGTAGCCTAGCTTTTCGCGTGTGAAACTTCCCGCGCACCCCTGTAATGGACGTACCCTGGCTTTTCGCGTGTGGGACTTCCCGCGCACCCCTGTAATGGACGTACCCTGGCTTTTCGCGTGTGGGACTTCCCGCGCACCCCTGCAATTCCCGTAGCCTAGCTTTTTGCGTGTGAAACTTCCCGCGCACCCCTGTAATGGACGTACCATGGCTTTTCGCGTGTGGGACTTCCCGCGCACCCCTGGAATTCCCGTAGCCTAGCTTTTCGCGTGTGAAACTTCCCGCGAACCCCTGTGATGGACGTAGCCTGGCTTTTCGCGTGTGGGACTTCCCGCGCACCCCTGGTATTCCCGTAGCCTAGCTTTTCGCGTGTGAAACTTCCCGCGCACCCCTGTAATGGACGTAGCCTGGCTTTTCGCGTGTGGGACTTCCCGCGCACCCCTGGTATTCCCGTAGCCTAGCTTTTCGCGTGTGAAACTTCCCGCGCACCCCTGTAATGGACGTACCCTGGCTTTTCGCGTGTGGGACTTCCCGCGCACCCCTGTAATGGACGTAGCCTGGCTTTTCGCGTGTGGGACTTCCCGCGCACCCCTGGTATTCCCGTAGCCTAGCTTTTCGCGTGTGAAACTTCCCGCGCACCCCTGTAATGGACGTACCCTGGCTTTTCGCGTGTGGGACTTCCCGCGCACCCCTGTAATGGACGTACCCTGGCTTTTCGCGTGTGGGACTTCCCGCGCACCCCTGCAATTCCCGTAGCCTAGCTTTTCGCGTGTGAAACTTCCCGCGCACCCCTGTAATGGACGTACCATGGCTTTTCGCGTGTGGGACTTCCCGCGCACCCCTGGAATTCCCGTAGCCTAGCTTTTCGCGTGTGGGACTTCCCGCGCACCCCTGGTATTCCCGTAGCCTAGCTTTTCGCGTGTGAAACTTCCCGCGCACCCCTGTAATGGACGTACCCTGGCTTTTCGCGTGTGGGACTTCCCGCGCACCCCTGTAATGGACGTACCCTGGCTTTTCGCGTGTGGGACTTCCAGCGCACCCCTGCAATTCCCGTAGCCTAGCTTTTCGCGTGTGAAACTTCCCGCGCACCCCTGTAATGGACGTACCATGGCTTTTCGCGTGTGGGACTTCCCGCGCACCCCTGGAATTCCCGTAGCCTAGCTTTTCGCGTGTGAAACTTCCCGCGAACCCCTGTGATGGACGTAGCCTGGCTTTTCGCGTGTGGGACTTCCCGCGCACCCCTGGTATTCCCGTAGCCTAGCTTTTCGCGTGTGAAACTTCCCGCGCACCCCTGTAATGGACGTAGCCTGGCTTTTCGCGTGTGGGACTTCCCGCGCACCCCTGGTATTCCCGTAGCCTAGCTTTTCGCGTGTGAAACTTCCCGCGTACCCCTGTAATGGACGTACCCTGGCTTTTCGCGTGTGGGACTTCCCGCGCACCCCTGTAATGGACGTAGCCTGGCTTTTCGCGTGTGGGACTTCCCGCGCACCCCTGGTATTCCCGTAGCCTAGCTTTTCGCGTGTGAAACTTCCCGCGCACCCCTGTAATGGACGTACCCTGGCTTTTCGCGTGTGGGACTTCCCGCGCACCCCTGTAATGGACGTACCCTGGCTTTTCGCGTGTGGGACTTCCCGCGCACCCCTGCAATTCCCGTAGCCTAGCTTTTCGCGTGTGAAACTTCCCGCGCACCCCTGTAATGGACGTACCATGGCTTTTCGCGTGTGGGACTTCCCGCGCACCCCTGGAATTCCCGTAGCCTAGCTTTTCGCGTGTGAAACTTCCCGCGAACCCCTGTGATGGACCTAGCCTGGCTTTTCGCGTGTGGGACTTCCCGCGCACCCCTGGAATTCCCGTAGCCTAGCTTTTCGCGTGTGAAACTTCCCGCGCACCCCTGTAATGGACGTACCCTGGCTTTTCGCGTGTGGGACTTCCCGCGCACCCCTGCAATTCCCGTAGCCTAGCTTTTCGCGTGTGAAACTTCCCGCGCACCCCTGTAATGGACGTAGCCTGGCTTTTCGCGTGTGGGACTTCCCGCGCACCCCTGGTATTCCCGTAGCCTAGCTTTTCGCGTGTGAAACTTCCCGCGCACCCCTGTAATGGACGTAGCCTGGCTTTTCGCGTGTGGGACTTCCCGCGCACCCCTGCAATTCCCGTAGCCTAGCTTTTCGCGTGTGACACTTCCCGCGCACCCTAGAAAATCGCATGGGCCGCTTGCCGTGATGGTCCAGGGTTAGCGTAGCCCCTTGCGCTGGTTTGTGATTTTTATGAGATTTCCCAGCGCAAGGGGCGTTCCTGGGGGCGTAACTGGCGCTGCAGCGAGTCGCTGCGCCACTGTGCGCCACGGCTGCCTGGGGAAGCTAAAATCCATGAATACGCTGTGCGCCGGATTCGGTTTTGGCGCACGCGGCTGGCGCAGACTATCGCACGCGCACGCTGTGCGCCAGCCGCGTGCGCTACTTGTGCGCTGAATTCTATGAATTACCCTGTTAATGTCATTTACTATACATTAGAAGGCTCTATCATGTTCTAAGCTCACAGCATCAACTACAAGTCAGTGACAACCAATAATGCCCCATCGTACCTAGTAAAGAAAATATATTGAGTGTGGAAAGCAAAACCAGAACCAACAGCATTTGGCAGATTGGAATTCAAGAGTGCCAGAAAAAAAAATGTGCAGCCAACCAGATATTCCTGCTATGGACTAGGAATATATGAAACTGGACGACAAATCATGTCAGGCAGGCCCTCGCCATTTTAGCACTTAGCAATGAATTGAACATCCTTACTCTTCACACAACAACGTCACTTCCCATACGCTTCCACTGACCTCTTTCCCACCCTACCACTTTCTATTTTGTAATGCACCCCTCTTTCTATGTGCCTGCCACCTTCATCACACAACTAAGAGGGTGTTTAATCATGCATGAGTATGTAATACATGATTCACTCACTCGCAGCCCAGACAGTGATTGCATTTCTGCTGTCTCTTGTGTGACACTCCATTTCTTGCGCCCCACTATATAAAAGCCCATAGACAAACATCCCATGGCTCTTTGGCGCAGTGGCCTAGTGCATCCTCTGGAGTGATGTGTGTTTGGCCTCATGGTTACAGGTTTGCATGCTAGTAGTTCCACCAATCCTCCATTCTTCTCACTGCCATTGCGTTGGGTAGTGGAGGGCATCTGTTTTGAGAAGACTTCCCACAGCCCCTCAGCTCCTCCCCCTCGGGGGTGAAAGTGCAAGCTATAGATGCTGTGTAACTCAGCACCAAAATCGGCGAAACTGCACATGAGAGGTTGGTCTAATCAACAGCATTATTTTTCATATTAGCAATCTCAATTGTCTTTTTTTGGGGGAACCGCTTCAAATTGGAACAAAAAAGTTTTTTTTTTCTTTATCCGGAATCCACCATTTATGTCAGACATTAAGCTTACCATTGAGGAAACTGTATGAAAATGTGGCTATGTGAAATCTGTGTGTCTGCGGTGAGAGTAGTGAACTTATTTCCGAAAAAGTGAGTGAAAGATGTAACTATAAATGTAAGAGGCGTAGCGCGGCCCTGTCATTTCTGTCACTGGCGATGTTCTATGTGATGTCATCATTAATAGCATTGGCAATAGCATACAGAGGTTGTCAGTGATGTCATCGAGTACGTCATTTAATATATTAACAGTGGTCAGGTCACGAACCGTCTTTTGAGAGGTGCTGCACGGGCGGTGTAATCCCTGGCAATGCATGCTCCCACTGGCATTTCGTCAACCTCTCATCTATAGCTCACTCCATTGAGATCTTCCAGTTGGTGATATGCGGAATAACGGAAAAACACACCAGTGTACAATTTATAATGTGTTGCAAAACATATTTGGAGTTTTGGAGAAGGTTAATACATTACATTGAAAGGTTGGATTTGGTGTTTAAAATGCGTTGTAAAGGAGAGTTGAATCCCTGCTGCTCTGTGTTCAACGAAGGCAGTGGGGTTAATGAACATAGCACCACGTACGTTTTTTTTTTTTATCTCTAAGGAGTGGGCGCTGTCACATAAAGTTAGCTCAGAACAAAGAAATATGAGAACCTAGCCACACCTTTAATTGGCACTCTCAGTTGACCACTGAGACCGTGGCATCGAATATGGAGATGCCTTGCAGGCAATATTCACTGTAATTAACATTTCGCCAATCCTTTTTCGTATTTAGAAGTGTTATTTGCACACATTACCTCTATAACTGTACTCCTCATTTACATAAAAGAGCACTGTCACATTATTCATTTGCTCACATTGTCATGGCAAAGCCACACACACTTTCGAAGATTAAACATTCCCTGTATTCTGAGGGAGTTGAAACTACTTGATAGAAGTGAAGAGGGGTAAACATACGCATGCGCAACATCCAGCCTTATGGGCTATTACAAGTACGTCTCCTTAAAGTCATCCAAGATACTGTGCTAGACCCTAAATTCCTGCTATAAAGGAAGGAGATTTTTTAAAACGCGCCAAGGCTCTCACCTCACCTCGCTCTCTGCCCTCCTCCACCAATCCCCCATCTCTCCATGGCCGCTTTGAAGATGCAGAGAATGCTTTTTCTAATGTTGAATGGCAGCCTTTCATTAAAGTGTTTAGGATATGACGAGCCTGTTTACTTGAAGGCAGACAGTAATAGCTAATGTGGTGAGAGACCCAAGAGAAACAGATATTCTAATTCAAATGCATACGAAGCAACCAGATAATGGGTGAACAAATTCATTGACAACCCAATAGTCCTAGTGACGTTATACATACGAATGTCAGACTGTTGTTTGCAAAACCAGAGCCACTGAAAGTAGCGAATGGAGTTTTATCACAGGGGTTTCAGATCACGAAGGGGCTGAAACAAGGCGACCGGATAGCGTTACTGGTCTCCAAACGGTCCAAAAAAGTTACTCCTCGTGGATGATGCTCTGCTGTTTGTGATCGAAATGGTGGCGTCTGTTCCGAAATTGTTATAATTAATGGAGGAATTTGAGAATAGATTAGCTGGAAATTAGCCAACGTCAGAGATACTACTACTCTCCAGGCCGTGATCAATAACTGATTTTGTGTTGTGGTCAATGAACCTCAATGAGTTTGCCTTCAAAATATTGCATGCAGTCTTGCTGAGTTACAGTGACACGGTTTCTCAAATTCACTTGGATAGATCACATACTAACTGAAATCTGGAGAGGTGGGGTCTCTGGGTCATTTCACCAATCTTAGTAGATATAAAGAGTTCAGTGGCTACTCTGGGTGCCCCCTGCTCCCACTATTTCTCTTAACTTATATGAATCTTCTGTTCTGCTGGCAAGGGATCTTCCTCACCTTTGACACACTCCTTTCCTATTCATTGTGCTAATGAATTTAAAAGAGGAACTGCCTGCCTCTAAATTACTAGAATCCATTCCTCGTCGCCATCTTTGAATGGTTTTTTTATTCTTTCAACTGCAACTTTTCTCTTTCAAGCACGTGAAGGACAAAGGTTTAGGGTGGAAGCATTTTACTCAAACCACTACCGAGTGATAATAGTGTTGCAGCCCGGTGTTACAGGGCAAACATTGTGGTTTCGGTCCTGAAACCTCCTTGGGCACCATTGCCTCTTGACATTATGTCATGGTTTCAGGCCCATAACTCCAGGTACTGCTCATGTTGCCAGGCTGTAATGCTTAATTAAGTGCCTTAGCGACAGTTGGAATTCTGTTCATTGCTTGTTCTGGCGGCATACATCGTGAAATTCTTTCAGAAAAGTGACTCCCCATTAACCAAATGCAAAAGGCGAACATGCATAACAAATCTCAAATTGTTGCTTTCCAAGATAAATTACAACACACTGTTCATTAGCATGCACTGTGACATCGCAAATTAACTGTAATTGTTCTTTTCGATAGTTATGCAGTATTCTTGTTGGTATTGTACAATTATATTATGCATTGGTGAGAAGGTGTTGCACTGCAGCAAATCAACACCATGGGGGTGTCAGAGGACCAAGGCATGTGTGGAAGGTGTCGTATTGTAGCCCTGCTAGGGGTGCCCAGACCTAAGCCTGCAGGGAAACAGATAGGGGAGTGGGGGGTTGGGGATAAAAGAAATGGTGTGATAGGGGGTGCAGGTACAACAAACAAAGTAAGGATTAAGAAGAGGGTGGCATGGTTTGTGACAGAGTGTATTCAGATGCACCTTTCGAACACCTTTGATCAGGATTGAAGAATCCTTCCCTTGTGGTTGATGAACTGCACTGCAGCACTCTACCTCCCCCAGCCTGCAGCTCCGGGGCCTCCTACACCTGAGGTTTTGATAATTACTGACACAGTTGTATCATTCAAGAGAATTCAAGAAAAAAGAAGAATATATCAAAATACAATTGCACAATTGCGGGCTAACCTTCTCTTGGCTCCCCCTGCACCTGACTCATCCACTGTGCCTCATTGTGGTACAACAAAGGTTTTATTGAGAAACGCCCTGTTGAGCTGTGAGGCATCTCATCCCCCTCGTGGCCACTCCAAAATGGCATTTGTACATCACTAAATACTACAGGAATAGCTTGATGAACCTTCTTCCTACGGTCTGATTGGGTGCAGCTTCCTTCTTTTGGTGTATCGTGGAAGCCAGCAGCCTGTGCCGGCCCCCTCCTCAAGGCCCTCTCTTATGGCCTCAGGGTCTATCCTGTCTACCCTGTCCGGGCCTGGGGAGGGCTCGGAGGGCCACCCATCTCCTCCTCCAAACTGCCCAGGCTGGCCACCACCTTTCACCTTCCTGGGATAGTGCCCCAGCGGGCAGCCAGCTACTCTCAGAACTCAATCCTTTCCTGGAGCTTGGATCTCACATTTCAAGTGTACCTGTGAGTAATGCTCTTGACTACCTACATGCTATAACAAAGGGATTGTCCTACCCTCTATGAATCAAAGGAGTGCACAAAATAAATCAAGTGCACACTGGTTTTTAGACCCTTTTGGGTGTCCATACAACTGGGCTAACCGTTGTTGGAAACAACACGCTCGCTGTTGACAATCACATATCTCTTACTCATATGAACATTTCAGCTTTTAATGATTAATTAGCTGATGCTTTTGCTTTTTGCAAAGTATTTAAGTTTTGATATATATATAACAGTACATGATGACCATTGTAATAAACAAACGCATAGTTATGTTAGAAATTCAGTGTAACATATTTACAGATGACATAAGGTGTAGATCATCCACTTATACATTTAACAGACAACGTGCTTGTAAGTGAAATATCTCATGTGATTAGGTACAGAAAACACAGGATGAGAGTGCAAATGGAGGAGACGTTGATTGTAGGTCTCCTATGCCCGGCTAAAGTCTGACCTCATATTTGGTCTACGTCTAGGTAAGATGTTAGGAATAAGAATGCAGCAATAAATACAGCCCATGAAGGTTCTGGATCTGTGTGCTGTTGACGTTTCGGCAGAATAGATGGAAGTCTTCTTCTGGGGCCAAAAAAGTAAGGGAACTCACTGATCGTGCTTTGAGTGGGAGCAGATGAACACAAGTGGTTTCATCGTAGGGCAGAAGGGGAAACAGGAATCGCCAATGTGGGCATTAGTTGTGAAGGTGGCTGGAGCATGGGCGGGCAGCCCGTGGGGAGCAGACAAGGGACCCCTGGTAGTAAGTGCGAGGTCCGGCTGGATTCAGAGTGTGACGAACCTGGAAGTGACTGAAGAGATGAGCCCAATACTGGAGGAGGGCTGGAGCAAAATGTGCCAGAAGTGAAGTCATCAAGGCTGAGTGGCACATATATATTTTCCGTCTAGTTCGCCCTGCAAAAGTCGATGCAAACTGGAGCAGGACCGGCGTCTGGTAATGGCTCCTGTGCTGGCTCTGCGAAACGAGCTGCATTTATGCCTAATCACTAATTCTTTGTCATTATCTTACATTCATGTTTCTGGTCATACATTGCCTACATAGCTTGATTTATATTTCTATGTAATTCATCCATTCTATGCCTTGACATCTCATCACATCAACCTATTTATGCTTTATAACCTGCACACTCGTATGCTTGCACATATGTTGGGTCTAGCTGTGCCTTAAGACATTTTCTGCTTTTTCTTTGCATTACTGCACTCCCATTTTGTACTGCATTGGTGTGCGTTTGGAATTTTGAATTTATGTGTGTTTTTACATCTCTGCATCCCCATTTAGTAACGCATTTGTGTCCTCTTAGGCTATTTCAAATTTTGGTGTGCCTTACACTTTTTTGGCAGCTAGGCCGCCTGGTGAATTTGTGTTTGTGTTGTACAGTCTCTTCTATCTTCCATCCTCACCTCTCTTTCCACCTCTATGGCACTCTCCATCTCCTTTATCTATTCTTTGTTTTAAAAACTTTGTATTTATTAAACTTATTACATGAGGAACTGGTAGAATAGTAAGCACATTGTCAGTAGCATTTTGTTCCCATAGCCTCTCTTCCCCCTCCTACCACCCTTTCCCTTGCAAACCAATTCACACAACACTGGGTTACAACAGATGCTTCTTCAAGTTTACATTTGTTACGGCATTAAAGCAGGAATTCAGAGCAACTTAGTTGTGCAGTCATTTAGGCTCTTTTAAGCTCCCCTTGCGTTCTTGAGGGTCGATTCCCCCCGAAGTACCCCAGGCATGTGCTCAGTGTTCAAACCTGACTGGTCAGTTGACCTTGGTGAATGGTTATGATGACCTTTTATGGACCTTTAGTACCCCAATACAGTATGAGCATTCCCCATTCAATGAGAAAGGATTCCATTTTATCGTTTACCATTGCAGTGAGTTTTTCCAAAATTAATATGTCCCAGAGTTTGAGGGACCAGTCTGCTTAAGAGGGGATGGCAGAGCTCTTCCACTTTTGCGCTATTGCTACCTGGGCCGCTCTCAGCATCGCCTCACATATTCGTGGAAGCCTGCTTTCGTCTCTGGACCTCTCCGGTATCCCCAGCAGCATTTGCAGTGGGTCAAGGGTGAAGGCTATGCCCGCCACCTCTACTTCAGCCCAGTACACCTGAATTTTGGGACATGTCCACCACATATGATGTGATCTGCCCCCTTCCCACATTCCATGGGGCCGAAGGGGGAGACTCCAGCGAACATTTGGTCATTTTCTGGGGGGCAAGGTGCCAGCCATGTAACATGTTAAAGTTATGCTCCATTGTCGCTGTGAACAGATTCCCATGGAATGTAATTCGGCATACACGGTCCCATGTTTCTTCGGCTATTTCCCTCCCGGTCTCCACATCCCACGATTGCTTGAAATGTTGTCTCCCTTCCATGTTTCCAGGTTTCCATGTTTGCCATAACCAATAATATATATAGTTTGGACACAATCGCCCTCCTAGTGGTAGTCTCACTGATGACTTGATCAAATGCTGTTATTGGACGGGAGAGTTTCAGTAGGACCCTAGGCTCTGTCCAAATGCCCTTCAGCCTTAGATAAATGAACATTGTCATCCCCTCCTCACCCAACACCTCCCTCAATTTCTCTAGATTTTTGAACTGTCCCTATTGTAAAAGTTTTCCTGCTCTCTGCCGACCCTTGTCTGACCACATTTGAGCATTTTTTAATCTTCTTTTACCCAACTTTATTGGAGGATGCCATATTGAGCTCAGAGGGGAAGGCCAGGAGGAAAGGGCCACATTTTCTTCATTATTCTTCCACAATTTCCATATTACCAGTAGCACTGGGTGCTCCATGAGGTTCATTGGCAATGACTTGATCATGGCCCACGGCAGGTCTCTAACTTTCCTGTGGGTACGTTATTTCTTTGTTTTCCAGCCTCATCTCACTTAGTGTTTCCTGGGCTATCTCTTGAGTGTGTGCCGGCTGTAGTGGCATGACACTAGACTTTGTATTGTTAATTTTTAGGCCTTAAAATTCCTCAAAGGTGTTAATTTGGTCTAGCAGTTTGGGGAGGGATTGATGCACATCCGATAGATAGCATAGGATATCGTCCACGAACAGCCACAGTTTAAACTCAGCTATCCTGCACCTTATCCCTCTGATGTCTTGGTTGTTCCTAATCGCTATTGCCAGGGGTTCCATGGAGAGAGAATATAGGAGTGGGGAGAAAGGACAGCCCTGTCCAAATCCCCTGGTTAAGAGAAGTGGTTGTGATATTGCACCATTAACTAAAACCCTTTGCCGTCGGTTTTGTGTATAGTGCGGCGATCCATTTACTGCCATTTGGGCCCAGTCCCATTTTCTCGAGAACCTTCCACATATACCCCCACCCCACCCTATTGAAAGCTTTTTTGGAGTCGATGGAGTCCAGGAAACTGTCCAAATTCTGCTCTTGAGCTAGGTGCAGTAAATCAATTTTTTTATGGATATTGTCTGCGCCCTGCCATCCCGTAATAAAGCTGACCTGGTCCCCATGGACTAACAAGGGGATGAGCGATTCCAGTCTGAAACTTAAAGTTTTTGGAAAGATTTTTGCATATGCGTTTAGCAGGGAGATAGGCCCATATGATGGGCATTGTGTTGGGTCCCTACCCTCTTTGGGGAGGACCACTATCAGGTCCCTTAATAGGGAGTCTGGGAGGATACCTGTTTCCAGTACCTGGTTAAACAGTTTAGCGAGGAAGAGTGCTAGAGCAGAGCAGAATGTCTTGAAGAAACGGGCTGTAAAGCCACCCTCCCATGGATATGTTCCCAATTTCATCCATCATATAGACAAGCTAATTTCGTGGGCTGTAAATTGGGCCTCTCGCATGTCTGCCTGTTCTGGGGGATGCCTGGTATCGGGAGATCTTTGAGGAATTTGTCTAGCCGAGCTCCGTGCCCAATGTTTTCAGTCAAATAGAGGACCTCATAGTATTTATGGAACTCCTCTGCTATTTGTTGGTCTTTATATACACTTTTTGAGTCTGTTTGGTGAATGGACCCTATTCTTTTGGTGTTTCTGTGTGCTGACAGTTTCCAGGCTAGTTTTTTGTCCGTACGGTCTCCCTTTTCCATATATTTTTGCTTGAGAAATGCTAGTTTTCTCTTTGTTTGATACAGGAGGAGATCCTTGAACTGTGTTATATATTTTTGCACTTTTGCTATGATGTCAGGGGATATTTGAAATTTTAGCATCCCCTTCACTTTTAGTGCCTCTATCTTGCTTCTCAGGTCCTTCTCCTCTTTCTCTCCCTCCCTTTTCTTTGTCGCACCCATTCAGATTAATTCCCCTCATATTGTGGCCTCAAATGCCTCTCAGACTGTTGTCAATTCCACTGCCACATTTATTTTTAAACTGGAAGAATTCCTTTATTGATTTTAACAATCCCTGGGCTACCTCTCTATCTTTCAGCAGCAGGTCATTGCACATCCACCTTCCCTTTCTCTGCTCAGGGCTCCATTCCCCCAATTGTACGCTAACCAAATCATGGTCTGACCGGGGGACCGGCTCTACGATTGATGTTGACACTTTATGTAGCAGGGCAGAGTCTAAGAGGACATAGTCTTTCCTAGAGTAAGTATCATGGACCTTTGAGTGAAAAGTTTAAGATGGGAGAGCTTCCCCCTCCCAGGCCATAACATCCACCACCCCCAGTTTGTTATTTATTTGGGCAAAGTGTCGGGGCATCTTCCGCTGTGTTTAAGATCCCCTTGATGGGGTTGCCCCTTTCCACTTCGTTTAGGGGTCCAATACCATGTTAAAGCCCCCCCCCCAATAAGTAAGTGCCCTTCTACAAAGGTTTGAATTTTCCCTTTAACTTTTTCCCAGTAATGGTCTTGGCCTTAATTTGGGCTACAGGTTGAAATTAAGGACACCTTTTGGTCTTTTATCAGCTTCTTGCCAAGTATATAGCGTCCTTCTGGGTCTCTAAGGGTGTAGAGTTCTGAGAAGCCCAATTTGTTCGCAATTACCACCAGTACTCCTCTCTTTTTGGATTCACACCGGGCATGATAGATGTTTTCAATAGGCCTTGCTTTCATGGCTGGCTCCTCCCCCCTCTTCCAATGCGTCTCTTGTAAGAGCATAACATCCAGTTTCAAACAGTTAAATTCCTGGATCGCCAGAGATCTCTTTGTTGGTGTAAGCAATATTCAATCAACACTACAGCTAAGTCAATGCCTAGTCTGGGATGCTGAGGAAAACCCTTATTGATGTATTTTTATGTCCAGTTCAGTACTCTGGATGACAACCCTTGTATAACACCCCCCTCTTAGAATCCCCCTGACCCCACTGAGCCAAGAAGTAGGTTTGTTTTGCAAATTAAAAGGTTTATTTGAAAAATTAACAAGATATATATCACACTTTTATAATAAATTAATAATTGATATCACACTTATGGATATAATGTTGATCAACAATGGGTAATCTGGCACTAGCACACTTCTTTACAATCAATGAGGAGTTAGTATAGGATGGATAAGTTAGCAAAAATACTTTTATGGTTTCAAGGGAAAAGCAATGAGGAATAAAATGCAGTACAGAAATTACTTGATGTGATTTTAGCAAAAGATAAGATAATCACTTTTTCTCTAGCAATTCACCCCTCCCTATGCAATGTAAGAAATGGAAGGAGTGCACACAGTCTTCAAGAATCCCAACAAAAATGCACTACGAAATGCAGTTCCCCCCTAGCAAGCTTAGAGAAAAACAGGTATGATTTTAAAACACAGGCAAGATACTTTGATGTGTTTGCAATTAAGTGAAAAATACGCTAAAAAGGCTTTTAATTCCCTATAGGGGGTTCAGGGTAGTTGATAGATAATTTGAATCAGTTCAGGATAACTTTAGCAATGCTCTATGAATGATTGTCAGGTTGCACACGAATTTCAGCAAGCAAAGCAAGGACAAATATTTTTACACGTGGCTGAAATTGAGCAAAATGTCAAATCGCGACAAATTTAGTCACGTGCGTCGAGCGCGATTACGGAGGCACTATAAGGAGTAGGATGTCGGTTCTAGGCTCGTTGGAAAGCTTAGAATCTTAGCTTTAAGATGACAGTTAGAACTCGCTCCATAAATGGTTCCGGAGATACGGCCGATTTAATAAAGGGAGTTTTTCGGATTTTAAATTTTAAAGCTCAGAATGACAGATGACAGTTCTCAGTTTTAAAGATGACAGAATGACACGATTCTAGGAGGCAGTTCTAATAGGCTAAAATAGTTTGAATTAGATTATTTTAACTAAGAGATTGGTTCTGCACAGTTCTGCTAGGTACTCACAATATAAATTTGAAATAGGCCTCGTCACGGATCTGGTCAACACGTCCAGCGGCGGTTCTCTCTGCTCGGCGGGTCAATCAGGCACCGGTTCTGCTCACAGCGATCCGGATCTCTGGTTCTGCTCACAGCGGTCTGGGTCTGGTCTGCGGTTCTGACAAAAGTTATTGGAAAAGAATTTGAACAGCTCGCCCGGCTGTTGAATAGGTTGGTTAGGTTTGCTGGATTCTGAAGGCCTGCCGAGAATACTTTTGCTTGCAGTGGGCCTTCTAGGTTCAAAGTTCTGTAGTCTATGGGTCCCTGGTTCTGGTCTCTGTCTGGATGGGATGTCGGCCGTCAAAATGCTCTGCAGAAATGGAAAATGAATGTCTCTACCTGTCCCAGCAGTCTCTTTTTATGTGTTTTGGAAGTGGGTGTGTGCGTGGCATAACTGAGCCTGCCCCTCTCTACTTGTCATTGGCCCAATTCTCCCCTCTCCCATTATTGGGGGAAGGAAATGGATTGTCATCATGATGAGGTCTGTTTATGGGTCAGAGGATCCTCCCCTGGTCAATTTGCCCACAAATCTATATTTGATTCAAATACATATTTCCCATATACACAAGTGGTTGACATTACATGTAAATATTACAGATGAATTAAGACAGGTCTCTGTTCAAGCCCCATGTTCCTGCGAGCCGGGATTCAGAAATGACAACATTTTGCGCTTTTTGGTCAGTTTACCAATATCGGACATTTACCAAAAATTACACAAATGTGCGCAAGGAGTATGGACATTGATTGATGAAGTGTCAGATTTTTAACATGCAGACATTTGGAGTAAGACCCTATTTTCCGCTAGCAACCCCCCAGAATACACCACAGGGTCCGAACACCTCTTAAAACGTGCACAGACAAATCACAAGAATAATGATATTACTTATATAGTTCTGACAAGTCTGTACTATGAATTATCCATCTTTTTTAAAATTATGCTCTGGCCCAGATGGGTGTGGTTTAGGATCCAAAGCACATGGGGGAGCTTCTGTCTGTCCCCGCCTTCAGCTGAGGTGGCTCCCAGAGGCACTTCTCCTCCCACTTCTCCCAAGAGGAAGCTATTCTACGACCCCCCCCAATATAACATTTGCCTGAGCCCAGGACAGTGCATTGTTCTGTGTCTCTGCCCTCTGCAGGTGCCCCTCCCCTAATCTAATCAGAGAGGTGTCATCTCCTTTTGGTGGGGAAGCAGGAGGCAGCCAGGCCTGGGAATGTAGTTTGATCAAGTTTCAACTCCTGTCGGGGGTTGTTGCCGGGCAGAATTCACTCTCTTTAAGCCAGGCTTCACTCCTGTCAGAGTTTAGACCGCTAGCGCCGGCTTGTGTCAAAGCCGTTACTGCACCCATTTTTGGGAGTTGTCTTGAATTTAACAGGAGAATTTTGCTATTGTTTTGATGGCCATCCTTACAGTAGAGTAGTGATGTGGAACCCCCCACAAGAAGGTTGAATCTTTGAGTGGTCTTGTGCCCATGATTTTAGCAAATTCTTGACATTAAGAAAATGAATTCCCAACAGCTCTGGGTTGCTTTTGGCAATCAGCATTGCCATTTGTAGCAGGGCTTGGATGCATGGGTAAAAACATCCCACATTGGGGAGTTGAGGCCCCTAATGTTCAGCGAGCCTAAAGACATCTTAGAGATCAGATCATGCATGCGGAATTCCATTTGATCTGCATATAAATCTCTGGCCCTGTAGGAGCCCAGATGCCGTGCCACTTGGTATTTTCTCTTGCTGTTCCTGAGATTTGGTGCATGCCCTGTGTTGTGTTACTTGCAAATATAATAAGAACCCCCCCCATAAACAACCCCTAAAACTTTAACTTTCCCCCTGCTCCCCTTTTTGATCGCATCTATCTGAGCCGCAGAAGTGATGTACGCCATCATTGGTCCGGACCATCAGACTCCCTTCCTTCTCCAGGCATGCTTATTCTCTCAATATCGTTCCTTTGACCTCCCCTCAATGCTAGCTCGTAGAACGTTTCCTTTTACATACCCCCATTGGACCCCCTCCCCCAGCGATTGTATGCAGCTTATTTTCTTGGATCTCATCGTCATCTCCCCCAGGATCAGGCCCCCCATTCCGGGATGCAGAGCGGTCTGAGCAGTCCCCTGCCACCCTGAATTGATTGCTCCATGTTTCAGTATGTGTGGAGCACGATTCCCACAGGGCTGACTGTCTTGGATTCTCAAGTCACATTTCAAAACTGTGCTACGGAGGGTGGATTAAACTTACTGAATTTAAAGTATCCTCTGATGCATTGTCTATTGTTGGGTTTCTCAGAACTTGGATGTTTCCCCTGGATCTCTCTTGCTTTCAAGGAATTCTCATTCTGAGATGATTCTCCCAGTAGTTCTCGTCATACCCTGCCAATGTCATCTTCAGTTATCAAAGTGTATTTGTAACCCTCGTATTCGAAGATTAGAGAGAAGAGAAATCCCCATCTGTAGCGGGTTCCTTTTGCATTGAGCCATTTAGCTAAGGGGCCACAGTGGCAGCGTATGGACAGAGAGAAGGAAGACAGGTCCTGGTAAATGCTGACCCTGGATTTTGCCTTTTGTATTGGGCCAACCGTCCTGGCCTTTTCTAGAATGTTCATTTTCTCTGGGTAGTAAATAAACCTTGTCAGTTTGGAATGGGTGCCTCGGGAACCTCCTCCTACTCTATGAGCTCTGTCAATGGTGGGTTCTGTGGTGTTTTCATCGTTAAGCAACTTTTTGAACATGCCATAAATTGCCTAGATGATATCTCTTTGTGTTTTGCATTCCTTTTCAGGGAACCCAAAAAGCAGAGATTTTTATGTCCCTGTTCTCAACATCGTGGCACATTCCTCTTCCCTTCTTTCTAACTCCGAGATCCGCATATCAAACTGGGTTTGCAGGACGTGTACTGACGACTGGTTGGCATCTAGGCCTTGGATTTGGTTATACATATTAACCACTTTTTTGTCTAGTCCGTTCAGTCTAAGTGTGATGTTGGATCTAAAACCTTTCAGTTCCTCCAAGGTCGCCACCATTTCCATCCTCATAAATGTTACACCATCTGCCATGGTTGGATTGCCAGGGGCGGTTGTTCTATTGTTGGCTTGGGGACTGGGTTATATTTGAATTTTTGGAGTGGGGCCACCGAGCTCATGTATGTGAAGAATGTTTGCCTCTGAGTTAGCTTGCCATTGGCAGGTGTAGATACCCCCAATCCCTGGCTCACCTGGGCTTCTTCTCTTCTAGGTCCTCTGATCCTTGGATGAGTTTGGGGTGTTGGGGAGTACCACCACTCTCCCTCATTGGGGCCTACCGTACTGATGCTGGAGTCTGCTCTGTCACCTCCCAGAGGTACAGGATGGGGGTTGGGCTCTCCCTAGGTGTTCCCTTCCCTCTTCGGGGGACTGTATTGGGTTTGTCTTTGGGCAGGTCCTCCAAGGTTGGATTCAGACTCTGATTTGGGCACACAACGCTGGTGTTACTACCTCCATGGGTGCCACAGCAAGGTGGGTGTACCCTATGAGGGCCTCTTCACCCTCCTGGGCCCTCTCCTTGCTCTCGGGATAGGGCCGAGGCCCACCCTGGGACTTGCTGTTCACCTGTGCCCTCCTCGGCACACCCTCTGACTTCCCGTATGGTCTGGCCTGCCTGGGGCAAAGTGCGGGTGTCCTCCCCTGGCTGGGGCCTCTGATGTGCATGGATCAGCATCAACAGTGTCCTGGAGCACACGTGGCTGGGTGCCGCACTTAATTTTCCCCTGACACTCTCTGCCCGCCTCACTCTCTGAGTGCGTGTGAGCGACGTGGGCTCACAGGACCACGCTCCCCGCCTTAATACATTATGGGCAGGGGATTTGCAGCATGCACCCCTGTCACTGGCGATGTGGGTCCCAAGATGTGCTTTCCTCCACTGCTCTCGTGCTTGCAGCCTGCTCCAGGATGGGGGCGTCTAGCCAGTCTGTTGTGTGTCTCCCTCTGGGTTGCAGAGACTTGCTCAGTTTGTTTCGCCTCCAGTGGTGCTGCCTGTACTTCTCAGCCTTGCATAGAAGTCGTCTGGATCCCCGGGGCAGCTCTGAACTGTAGTTGTCACTGCCTCCTATTCACAGAGGCGTATCTCAGCTGATCCGTGGGTTGCACAGTCCGTTCTTTTACCACCATGGTGCATTGGATCTTGGCTAGGTCGGGGGGTCAGCACAACATTCTGGGAGCTATTTGGGGGCTCGATTCCCTTTTTTGCCTTGTTAGAGGGGAACAACACAGGTGTGCTATCACATCTCTGCACCCCCTGGTAGCCGATCTCCCCTATCTATTCTAACTGCTATGCTATCACTAATCCTCCCTCTCACACGAAGTCTGGAAGAAAAAAAGTTTTAAAAAGACCTCCTGGCCACTAACTATGGTTTACCCATGAAAGACACCTGCGTCAGTACAACTTCCAGACAGATTGTTACTCATATCCTCTTTACTGTCCCCTCTCCAGCTGTTTGGACTCCTCATCTGATCTCCACTCTCTCTCCTTTCACATCCTCACCGATTAATGGTTGCACTAGATGGGAAGCACTCTGGACGGGCTTCTCATCATCCAGGTGTATTATTAATGTCTATCGCAATGGCACTATCTTGGCTCAGGGTTCTTGTCACGCCCCTGTTCCCCAGCACCCACACATCCACCATCAGTTCCCTTCCCCGCTCCCGCGCACGCCCCGCCCAGTTCCTCGTTCCCTCCCAATACCTGTCTCCCCTCCCAACAGCAGCGGGATGTTACTGGAGGAAGAGGATGGTGGCGCCCAAGTTCCTAGCGTCTATGGTCCCGCTGGCACTGGGGAACGCGGGCTTTCAATATTGGCGACCATTACAGACTGCGCGCTCACTGGTTGGGACTTCCCGCTCACTTGGTTGCACGCAATGCCGCTCGTCTGGACTCACAATGTTGCAGATGTGATCACGTGACCGATCACGTGACCGATCACGTGACCAATCAAGGAAGTAGCCAGTTTAAAGAGCTGCCGGTACCGCAGGGTCACGCTCTTCAGCTGTTGCTTTCGGCATTGAGTGGCGTTAAAAACTCCGGTGTGTTTTTCTGGATTTTTGGACTTTGCTAACAGACTTTTGGATTGTTTTTGGATTACCCTCCTGGATTTGGCGCACTGGAACTCTTGTTTACCTGGTTTTTGGACAACTGCCTTGCCCCACGGATTGTTTTGGATTAACCCTTGGATATTGGAACTCTGTATTCTTCACGAGGGAAGTTAACTTCTCTTCGCTTTTCTCAAGGTGCAATCAACATCACAGGTCACCACAGGTACTGGGTAAATACCTATTCATCTTGCTGCTGTTGGGCTCTCTGTTCCCTGACACCCACCATAGGGAGGGGCAGCACGAGGTCGGCTTTCCTTACTATATCTTTACAGGCTACTCTGGAAGGTGCCATTTAATTCCTTATACTAGAGAGTTGTTATAGTCATAGTTGTGCAGTATTCATACTTGATTGCCTGTTCCTTTGCAGCTGCCTGGTTACCGGAGCTCACCGAGTTCCTGCTTTCTGCACCCGTGGCCTCAATAACTGGCCAGGGAGTGTTATTGTCTTCTCTCTCTGGCCGGGACTTGGGGACAGAGGAATACATAGTTATTGCGGTACCTCATCTGAAGAATTTTGACAGTTCTCAACCCTACCTCCTCTTCTTTGACCAGTGCCTCCCATCCCTTATTAACTTACTTCCTACGCCTGCTACTCCTCCTTACTCTCTCTCTGCCCTTCCTCCTCCTCCTCCTTGAAAGGATTACCATGCCCATCTACCCCTCCTCGGAAAACCTTTAAAGGTAGAGAACTGCTTCATATAGCCACACTTAATGCTTGCGCTGCTATAAAACACTCTGCTGATATCTGCCTGCTTCTGGACGACCTTGACATTGATGTCCTCGCTGTTACCAAGATGTGGTTGAATGCCAGCTCAGTCACTGCTTTGGACTCCCTTCTCCCTGATGGCTACAAGATCATCTCTAAGACTCGCCCTAACAACACTGGTGGTGGGGTTGCCTTGATCCTTCCTGAGTGGGTCCATTCTTCCCTTGTCCCTACTCAGCCCTACACCTCCTTCGAGTGCCTGGTCTGCAAGCTGGGTATCTCTCCTACTTCCTTCCTGATCATTGCCACTATCTACATGCCGCCTGGCTCTATCTCCCAGTTCCTCTCAGAATGGGATCATTTCTCCTTCTTTTTCCCGATATCTACCTCTAAACTCCTCCTCCTGTGTAACTTCAACATCCACCTGGACTCCTCAATCATGGCTTCCACTCTCTTCTGTGTCATCTGAACCTCTCTCACTCTCTCCATTCTCTCCTTTTGTGCTACCCACTCAGATGGACACACTCTCAATGGCTTCATCCATATTGATATTTTGCTCTCTGCCCCACTCTCCACCTGCTCTCTTGGTCAGACCACTCCCTCCTCTCCTCTCACCTGGGTCCTCTTGGCCCTCTGACCGCACCTCCCCCAGGTCTGACAACTTCCTTTGCGAACATCCACCCGATGAAACAAGTGTCAGTTTTTGCCTTTGCTTCCACCTTCATCCTCCCTCTCCTCCCACTGCAGACTCTATCTCTGACTCTTCTCTCAGCATCCTCCATCTCGCCATCACTAACACTCTCGACATTCTTGCCCCAGTCGTGAGGATCCACTTGAAACATGCCACCAAGCGTAACACTTGTTAAGATTCTGATCTAGCAGCCCTGAAATGCAAGTGTAGAGCTGCAGAATGGAAGCGGCAGGCCTCAAGCTCATCCTCTGACAAACTGGCCTGTCACCTTCTCCAAAGTGAATATTGTTTCCCCATTATTTCCAGGAAGAGGGCCCACATCCAGGCTTGTGCCTCTGGAGCATCCAAAAACACAGCTGAACTCTTTAAAATCTGCAAGGAACTGGCCAATGCTTCGACAGTCTCCACCTCGCCTCTTCCCTCCCAGGCCCTCTGCACTGCACTGGCAACCCACTTCACTGCAAAAACTCAAGACATCCTGAGTACTCTTTCTTCCACCCCTTACCCCTCCCTTCCTCCCATCCCCTTCCACCCCTGGCCTCTCATTCTCCCCCATCCACTCTCCCTTCCTTCTCTCCTATCACAATAGATGAGGTCACTAGAGTTGTTCGCTCTATGATGGTCTCTTCCAAACAGGTACCCCCTGTTCTTCCAGAATTATTAAGGACAACATCAGCTCCCTTGCCCCTGCACTTGCTGATTTCTATAATCACTCTCTTGCTATCGGTTCTTTCTCATTTTCCCTCAAGCCCTCTCTTTTGCACCCACTCCTTAAAAAGCCTTCTGCCAACCCTTTGTGTCCAGATAACTACCACCCCATCTTTATCACTCCCTTCCTTGGGAAACGTCTGGAGAAGTTGGTCTTCCCCCAACTAATCCAGCATACTGGGTTCAATGGCTGCCTACATGACCAGCAATCTGGATTTCAAACATGGAAATTGCTCTCCTGTACACCTGTGAGGTACTGCTTGCATCTCTTGACTCTAACTCGCCCACTGTTCTCATTCTACTTGATCTCTCCTCTGCTTTCGATACGGTGAACCACTCCATCCTCATAAAATGGCTCCATGAAACCTTTGGTATCTCAGAGCGGGCACTGAACTGGCTGACCTCCTTCCTCACTGACCACCCCTCCCATGTTATCTTGGGTTATTTCTCCTCCCCCACAGCTATCTCCATTTGTGGTGTTCCCCAGGGCTCTAACCTTTCACCATGGCTCTTTAATATCTATCTCTCCCCGCTTGCTTGCCTTATCTCCACTTTCTCCCCGTACATCCAGTATTGTGCAGATGACACCCAACTCTTCTTCAAACTTTCCTCTGACCCTCTTCTTACTTCCTCTACCATTCCTGACTGCCTATGTGCTATCCAGTCCTGGTCTTACTCTAATGATCTCTGTCTCAATGCCAGTATGACTGAGATCCTTCCGATTGGGACTCCTGCTTCCTCTTTCCTCCCCTCACTCTGGCCACCCACTATGGGCTCTCCCCCCTCTCCATCATCTGAAGCCAGAAACCTTGGTGTCATCTTGAACTCCTCTCTCTCTCTCTCCTTCCTCACTTCCCGGTCCTTGTCAAGAAGGCCCATTTCTAACTGTACCTGCCCAGAGGTATCCTCCCTATCTTCACTTTTCCCCAGAGGCTTAATGTCTCTAGAGCTCTGGTATTCTCTAGGCCGGACTGCTGCAACAGCCACTTCCTTAATCTACCCTCTTCCTCTCTCTGCTCCCTCCAGCTAATCCAGAATAGGGCTGCAAGACTTATCATTTCCCTCAAGCCCAGGCACTGTATGTCTCAAGCCCTAAAATCTCTCTGTAGAGGAGCAGCTGTATACCTCTGCAGGAGGCCCCACCCACTTCGTCCCCTAAATTGGAGACATGAGACTGTGCCGTGTTTGACTCCATCCATTGTTCGAATACCGCAGCAAGTTTTTGGAAGAAGATATCCATACAGAGAACCTTATAGAATGTACCCAGAAACCATCAAGAAGGAATGGAAAACTGTGTTGTAGCAAGAATAATAGGCTCATGGAGCTGCGTGGTGAGGCTGCCTGGTCTGGAGTAAAGATTATAGAAATCAAGGTCAGCTCTCTACTCTGAAGAAGAACAAATATGCGGCGGATGAACCTTCTCACGTTAAGGTACAAGAAAGAACACAAAGGATGTCAAGCTTTAATACATTTAGATCATTTAAAAAATGAAAAATTAACCAAATCGTGGTCTCCTGTCATGTGAGTCAAGGATAGAAATAGAGTTTGAACGTGGAGTTCCAGACACGATAGCGAGTGCCCTCACTCCCGTGCATTCTCAATGACAAGTATACTCTGCAAAGCCAAGTACAAAGATAATTTCATGGCAGAAGGCCTGGATGATGAGAGATATACACACTGAGGATGGGGAGTTTCACTTTTGTAGTAGGAAATCCTTTCACTGGGATGGGGATAAACCTATACCCTCAATAGGACAGCTCACAGGGCAATATTATGTGTTCAGTACTATCTGTGGCACCAGACCCCCAAGAGGAACTGAGGGTTGATGTGACGATAGGGGGTAAATCCTTTTCTTTTCTTGTAGACACTGGGGCAATCCGCACGTGCATACAGGAGGGAAAAGATCCAATTTCAGGGTTTGCCATGAATGCTCAATGGCATGCATGCTCAATGGTTCTCTAGAGCTACAAATGTAGTTACTTTTACTGATAAGTTAGTGGTTTCTACAGGGGAATGTGACATGTCAGTCCCTTTGTTATATTCACGCAGACCATAGTCTACATTTTGGGAAGCAATTTGATGACAAAACTCAAAATGACGATTTCATTCACTGATCAAGGAATAGTGTACTCCACTCCGGGATTACACTATTTAAATGTGGGAGAGTTCATACTGGCATTTACGAGCAAGTCACGCTATGAGGCATCCCGGTAGATCTGGAGGTCTTCCTACATGGAGTGAGCATTCTTTTGACATGGCTACCTGGGTTATTAGGGAAGATTGTGAGAATACCTGATGAGTTTCGATTTCGACCACAAATTCCTATGGAAGAGGAAGATGTACAGACTATTCCTATAGAGTTGGAAGCACTGTGGTACAAGGCGAGATAGCTATGCTTGAAGGGGTAGATGGCGCAGGTAGCTCATGGAGAATGGTGATAGTCCTTGAAGAGCAGTACAGATTGACTGACTTAACAGATGAAGATATGTTCAAAGATGAAAGTATCCATGACAAAGTAGTGTTGTTTATGAGCATTTCATACTGGATACGGTTCGGGAAAAGAGAAATCCTACTGGGAATGGCGATAATGTGTCAAAAACCAGCATTTTTTCAGTAAGATCTAGAAAAGGTGGCAAGTGTCCAGTGGAATACAGGCCCCTATGATGTAGGCCTATTGAAAGGAACAGTGGAGGTTAAACTAAAGCTTAAGCCAGGAGCAATTCCACCTCGAGCGAAACAATACCGTATGACCCGAGAAGCTGATGAGGGCATATTTCAGACTATTTCAGCACTGATGAATCAGGGCATCCTAGTTCCATCAGAGTCATTGTGCAATACCACGGTGTATCCGATAAAAAAATCTAAAGGGGGTTGTGGAGATTTATCTAGGATTTGTGACCTCTTAATCAGATTGTAGAAGCAGAGTTTCCGTTAGTTCCTAAACCTGTGACAATATTGTGTTGTATCCCAGTTGAAGTTCATTATTTCACAGTGACCGATTTGAAAAATGTCTTTTTCTCGATCCCATTTCATAAGGACTCACAAGACCTGACTTCATTTAATTTTAGAAAAAAAAGATTAAAACATACTCGTCTTCCACAAGGGTATTGTGAGTCCCCATCGATCTTTAACAGGGTCCTACAGATGGATCTAGCCAATATCGGTCTTAAGACTGCGGTGATACAATATGTAGATGACATATTGATTTGCAGTAAAACAGAGGATGAATGTAGGCAAGACTCTGTCCAATTTATGACTATTTTAGCAGACAAAGGATATAAGGTTGACAAGGAAAAATGACGTTATTGTCAGGAACAATTGTTGTACATTGGTCCGTTAATCTCACGTGAAGTGAAGAAAGTGGCACCTAAAAGGGCTGAGGCAATTATGAAAACACCAAAACTAAACACAGTGAGATAAATGCAACAGTTTCTGGGTTTGTGCCATCAGAGCTTGGGTGTTTGATTATAGAATGTATACAAACCCACTTTTACAAACATTAAAGAAAGCACTAGTTGGTAAGATAAAGATAGAATGGACTGATAAAATGGAGGAAGGATGGAGGAAGGAGTTGAAGAGAGCAATTTGTACAGATCCATTTTAGGGATTCCCAACTAAAGAGAAGAATTGTATTTATTTTTGCACACAAATGGGGCAGTAATGAAAGCAATGCTCACACAAAGGACAACGTTGGGGTACAAACCTCTGACATACTACAGCATGATTTTAGACCCAGTCATGAGACAGCATTTCTCGTGTGAACAATCTTTGGCTGCTGCCACATTTGGAATTGAGAAGTCCATAAGTAGTGTTATGTGCTGTTCTATGACCCTTTACGTGGAGCATGCCTTATTTGCCATTTTGGACAAACCCAAGAGCTTGTTAATATTCCAAAGAGCTTAATCTTACGAAGTATTGATTTCCAATGCAGCGATTAAAATTGTAAGATGTAAAATAGTGAACCCAGCCACATTTGTAGCTGAGCCAGTAGAAGGAGGTGATGATGTGCATGGCTATGTAAACTATGTTGAATTCTATGATGATATACCCTGTGTGAAAGAGAATGCTTTGGCGGGAAGGCAGATTCTTTTTATTGATGGTTCTTCAAAAATTGCCCTGAAAGGCATTCAGGCTCCACAGTGGTAAGACATAGATTAAATGATGGATTTGAGGTAGTGGAAAGTGCAAGACTATCGTACTTTTCAGCGCACTGAGCAGAATTAGTAACGCTTATTGTCACACTTCAAAAACAAGAAGGACAGGTAGTGACGGTGTACAGTGACTCCGCCTATGTGATGTCAACCGTACACGCACGGCTGTCACATTGTAAAAGGAGGGGCTACTTCCATGCAGACGGCTCCCCAGTAAAACATGTGTCTTTATTGTACATGCTCATTAAGGCGCTACAGCTCCCAGCAGCCATAGCAGTCGTAAAATGCCCAGCCCATACAAAACCAAAAGACTTTATCTTTTGCAGAAGCAAAGCCGCAAACATAGAAGCCAAAAGGGTTGCGTATTCCCCAGATATTTCGAGTTTTGATACTGAAGATATTAAAGAAAATTCCACTAGAAGCATGTTAGTACGAGAGGGCTTTAATATGCTGTCAATCAGGCAACTAATAGAGATTTACGGGAGAGCCCACAAGAGGAGCAAGAGTTATAGAAATGAAAGGGGTGTACATTGTCCCCGAGGGAAGCAATATGGTGATAGGAAAGCACAGGAAAGCTAGTAATGCTGACAGCATTATTGAAAGTTGAACTTGAACAACTATTGCAGAAGACTGGTTTGTTCCTAAATTGTTGGAACACATTGCACAATTCATGGTGAATTGCATCGTGTGTCAAAAGTTTACTGCTGGGCATACACTGAGAACAATCAGAGGAGTAATACCTCAACCGACCTGTCAGTTGTAGCATTAACATATGTCGATATGCTGCAGACATGTAATGGATATAGTTATTCATTAGTGGTGCTGTGTCCCTTCTCTAGGTTGATCAAAGCTGCTATGTGTGCACACCCTGATGCCACTTGCACAGCAAAGTTTTTAGTGTGCAAAATGTTTGTGAGGTGGGGTATGAGCGAAGTACTAAGATCCGATAATGGGCCACATTTTGTCAACGAGTTATTTGAACAGACAGTCTCTCTATTAAGCTTAAAACACACGTTTTTTTCTGCTTATCACCTGCAATCAAACGGGATATGTGAGAGCCTCGTCATGGAGAGGATCACCAAAATGGATGGATGGCTATATTGCCTACACCTAGTCTTATATGCCTTTGAGAATCAGCCGGGTTCTGACCACCACCTCACACCCTCCTGAACCAGTGACAGGGCATCGTATGAGAATGCCTCTCATGCCTCCATCTAGGGTCTGGAGTGATGCCCAGAGTGTAGCGGAGAGGTGAGGAAATGTACAATTATTTGACATGTATGACTATCAGTATTTATTTAATTTCAGATCAAGTCAAGCATTGGGGAGAGGTCTAGGAACACAGAAGAGGATGATTCAGTAATCAAACCAAGTGAACTATTGTCATTGCAAAAATTATATGTTAGGGACCTGATTTTAATAAAGAATTTCACTAGAAGATGGCACAAACCTAGATTCCATGGTCCCTTTGTTATTGAAGAAATCTCCCCTTCTGCAGTTAAGGTATCATGAAGACGAGCTTGGCTGCATTTAAGTGAGGTCAAGGTTTATAAAGGTGATACCCTCCCACAAGCGGTTGCTGACCCAGAAGCAAGACAAGAAGAATTTCCACACATGAAGACTCGATCGATGACTAAGAAGAAGAACTATAAAGCAGCAAGTGAAGAGCAAATATGTCCTTTGGACTGAAATTCAATGGACACTCCTTATATATTTTAACAGGAAGTGCAAAAGACTTGCAGAAGAATTCCAGAGGTTGAAACAACATTTTTGAAATATTTTTGAAGAAATGAATGTTGTATCGACATCATGCCTAAACTTCAGTTCTTGATTAGAAATTGGAAAAGAGATCAGTATCCAGATTAATTTTGTGGAGAATATTTGTTCTAAATTGATAAAAATACATGATACCTGCCGACAGTGACACACATTGGCTTGTGGTTGCTATTTTTGTGTTTATACTTCAGTCTTACCCTGTCCTTGGGACGTTAATATCCATACTTTTTTACATGATCTCAAAAATAGTCCTGTGATAAGAAAACACCTTCTCGCTTTAATTGAAGAGATTGTGCAGTTACAAATGTGAAGGAATTAGCTATTTGTATTAAAAATGATTCATGAGGAAGAGAATGTGGTTATAAAGAGAGCCCTAGCTCAGCAAGGGTTAGGATGGCACAACAAATGGTTCACCAGACGTCTATGCGTAATATACATAGGTATGTGTATTCTCTTTATTTTTATGTACCTTACATTTCACAGCCTCTATTATCCTAATAGTCCCATTGAAGAAAGAGCTCCTATGATTTTCCCTACTAATAGTACAAATGATGACAATTTCGTTGATCTCTACGGGTATGTTAGACAACACAAGAGGGAAACACAGGAAGATAACCAGGGGATAAATACCTATCTAGGCAATTCAGCATATGTGGTATCAGCACATGAATAATGTGGGGGAAAAAGCATCTGATAACAATGTCCTTGTCTGCTCTCTTATCCCCTCTTCCATGAATAGAGTAAAGACTTCAATTTCAGAAGAGGTGTCAACATCTGATGCAAAATTCCTCAGCCCACTTGCAGCATGTACTACTCGGGGACTATTTCAAGGGAATTGGTCAACCCTGCGATGGAGAACAAGAGAGTCGTTCCCATATCAAGATGACTATATTAAGACCACTCAGATGGAGAAGGAGCCTGGATGGACAGACAAGATGATTGTTTACCCTGCTGCAGGACAAGATAAGGTGATCATTATGGAAATTAAGAGGATTAATTGTTCAGATATGACAGAAAAAGCTTGAATGCCTGGATGCTGGGACCGATCACTGCTGTTGATCTATGGACAAGTTAGTACAAGGAAAGGATGGGAAGATTGAATAATGTCCTGTGCAGCTCATCCGCTCAGGAAGTAAGCAGTACAGGGAATACAGAAGGTGAACGATGAATGCCTGAAGTCTTGGGCCAAATACTCAAAATGACTGACGTGGTTGGAAGACGAATCAGGCCCAATGACCGAAGTTCCATTAGTTAATGAAACAATGTTTTTCCAGGGTCATGGAAAGAATAAGGTTGGACAGATTAAAGGGGGAAAAACCACAATTGACGTTCTAGGAATGAGAACAAGGACGGCTGTTCTGATGGATCAATATTGGGCCTGTGGATCTAGAGCATATATGAAGTTGCCCAGGAATTGGGGCAGAGTGTGCACCTTGGTGTTTGTCCATGTTCCGGCATTGGTAATTCCTCCGAGCAATCTAAAAATTGATGAGTTCCTGAAGGTGGATGATCATTTGAGAAAGAGAAGAGCACTTGGACTCCGATGGATGAAAAGGGAGAATTATTTCTCATCCAAATGGATAAAGGGCTATGAAGATAATCTTGATGAACACAAAATGTTCAGCAAGACTGCTATGATAATGACATCGATATTTATGCATGGACTTCAAACAGCGGTGAATGGAAAATGGCTACAGATCACCAAGTGGTAGCTCCTCCAGAAAATCAATGCTACTTTATAATGATTTAACACCATAAAAGAAGAGCTGAGGGCCATACGACTGATGACTCTCCAGAACAGGTATATCCTTCACATGATCACAGCAATGGAAGGAGGTGTTTGCACCAAGATCAGGCAATCATGTTGCACATTCATACCTTCTCACGATGGCCAGAATGCGACCTTCACGGAGGCCATATCCATGTTGACAGACTTGCAAACAAAGATGGAGGAAGAGACAGATGGCAGTGAAGATGACAGTTGGTTTGCATTTCTGTTCTCATGGATTCCACATTGGATGGCAAACTTATTCAAGTTCCTTGGAGAAATACTGGTGCTGATTATGTTTGTATTCTGAGTGATCTGGATAATAATTGCACAATGTCAGAAAACAGCAAAGAAGGCAGTAGGAATGAAGATCCTAATGATGCCAAGGATGACCAGAAGCCAGAAAGCTGACTAATGACACCGTCACAGAATACATCAAGGCCAGCATTGCAGCACCGGAAGAAACAATGTTTTGGTACCCAAAGGATCATAACAAATATGTGGGACTTGGGTCTATTGTACTCCGAATGGACAATGTAATTACATGCCCTGGAGTGTGGATGAACACATTAAAACAGCAGGTACTTTGAGGGGAGTGATGAAAATATGGACACCTAAGAAACACTTCTTCAAGAGAAAATGCCAGGACAGAGAGAGACTTAAGCAGGTGGTCGAGGACTCGGCCAGAGGGGGGAATGTAGAGGAGCAGCTATAAACCTCTGCAGAAGACCCCGCCCCTTCCTCCCCTATTTTGGAGACATGAGACTGTGCTGTGTTTGACACCAGCCATTGTGCCAATGCCACAGCAAGTGTTTGGAAGAAGATATCCATTAAGAGAACTTCATTAAATGTACCCCCGAAGTGACAATAACGTGATAACCTGCAGGAGGTACTCCCTGAAGGAATAGGAAAATGGACCAAAGAAGAACTAGTGACTTCATATGAAAGTGTGAAAGAGTCTCGAGATACTGGCTGAAGAATAATGCATGGATCCTAGAAGGCCAATAGTGAAGTGAGGATCAAGCGAACTCTCAAATATGAAAGAAGATTACACGTGCATGAAGTGCAGCAGAAAACAACCATTCAATAAATGTACAAATGCTGAAAAGCAAGGTAGATTAATTCATCATAGAAGCTAGCTATGAGTAGTGAATAGAATGTAGACGAAGCCACTGTTGCACAGAAAACTGGACATTGGTATCATGAACCCAGAAGCCAGAAACCATGAAGCTGGAATGGAAAACTGGGTTGCAGCAAGAAGAATAGGCTCATGGAGCTGCATGGCGGGCTGCTTGGCCTGGAGTCAAGATTCTAGAAATCAAGGTCAGCTATCTACTATGAAGAAGAATGAGTATGCAGAGGATGAACCTTCTCATGTTAAGGTGCAAGAAAGAACACAAAAGATGCCAAGCTTTAATTCACTTAGAGAATTTAAAAAATGCAAAATGTGCCAAATCATGGTCTCCTGTTATGTGAGTCAAGGATGGAAATAGAGTTTGAACTTGGAGATACAGACAAAATAACGAGTGCCCTCACTCCCGTGCATTCTCAAAGACAAGGATACTCTGCAAAGCCAAGTACAAAGACAATCTCATGGCATAAGGCATGGGTGATTAGAGATACTGGTCTAATTGGGTGGTGAGGTAGTTTCATGTCCTATCTCCTTGCACCTGTGTCTAGGCTTACGTGCTGCAAAATGAACTGAATGTTCCGGACATGGCACAAGAGTGCCATCCAATCATATCAGTTCATATAACGAAGGACCTCATAGTTTGAAAACCATTGAGAAACTGTGTATCTAAAAGTTTCTGAAATTACATGTTTTTAGAGGTAGGCATAAGTTGTCCACCTGATAACTGACAGCCAATAACAATCCTAGCTCCTATAGAAATGTATACTTAGAAGTCTCCCTTAACAAATTCCGGCCCTTGATAGGTTTTTCATTATTGCCAGGTAGTATGACGTCACTCTGATGCATTATTTAGTATAAAGTCTATATTTTGTGTTGAGACAATTGAGAGACTGAGCATACATCTGTTGATGTTCGTTGTAACCTCCCTGTTTTAGATAATTGCTCATAAAACTTTGCCATCTTCCTGAGTCGGTTATGTTATTTGGACTCAGAATTATTCTGGTGTGATCCCATCCATTCCAGATGCATGTTCCTAAGGGCCATCAGCTCACATGGTAGCAGTGCGGATGGTTCAAAGATCCAACCAGTTTGGCTCCCTAATTTCGGATGATCAGGCATCCTCTGCCATTTGCTGGAAGATTGCCTTGCTTTGCTCAGGCCTGTATCTATAGGCCCCAAGGTATTACCTGAATTAGTAATGCCCCCCCACCCCCGCTGAAGGCTTATTGCTTAAGGAGAAGATAACATGGCTTCACTTTCTGATCTGCCATATGTTTCACTACACATTTCAACATCGAGGGAGCAATGCCATTCACAAAAGGATAAAATAAATGTAACTTTCCCACCAGAATTTTTAAAATGGACTGAAAAAGTAAATTGCATCATCATCCCACCTACACATAAACAAACACCTTTCTTACACATGTCTTCTGCTCTGTACCTTTACCTCATATTCATTCTGCATTTTACTTGTAAATAAAAGGGCAAACTAGAGGACAGAACTTTGGGACGGGTCATGAAATATTTATATCTCAATTATGTAATGCTGTTTTGTATTCACCTGTGCTTCAGTTACTATTGTACTGTCGTTCCATTGTAGGGTCCTCTGATAAGGACCTGCTGCTCATTAGCATAATAGGCACATGACATGAGGTCACTTTACCTGAGGGCCTCTATAAACTTAGACCCGCAAAAATAGAGCCGTCTAGTACTGCCATTTACAAACACGAAGAAAGAAATATAGGGCAGTAATTCTAGTGGACACTGAATAGCGCATTCAAATGAAATAAAAACTGTTCCCGGCAGCATTACATGGCCTATTATTGCATGGTTGCAGAATAAAAGAGGACAGGTTTCAATCTAGAACAGTCTAAAGCTTATTAACTGCAACTTTTTTGAGCCTTTTAAAAAATGGAACATATGAAAAATGCTGATTCATAGCACTGTCGACGACCAGGAGCATTACAATATAGCTTTAATTAGGAAACTGCACATTCTTTCTCCTCGAAAATGAACACTTGACAGTTTACTACCATTTTGTTCTGAAATTGCTGAAAGAAATTCTGTTTTGCAGATATGCTTTTTCAATGTATTATTGTGACAAATTGACTTCTGCCCTGCACGAGTACAAGGATGAGTATAGGCTGAAGCGCCCACTCAGCCCTCATACGTCTAAAAACCAAGAGCTAACACAATCATAAAGGTAAAACAGTCACAGTTAATAGTTCCTTTGTCTTTTGTGGGAACGTGGGCCATGCAAGCAATATTCTCACGAGGGGCATGAATGTGGTTCTGCAGCAACTCAAACAGTGAAGTATAACAGTCCAAAATAAAGAAATGTCCAAGCAAGGTTTTGTAAAAATATATACTTTAATCAAACACACCATGTGCAATAACAACTAACTAGATAGCAGTGTAAACGTACCCCTGCAGAAGGAACACTGAATATGTATTTATTGTATGTATTTATTCTTTGATTGTTAGGTGCTTATACAATAAGAAATACTGTTTCAAAGCACCCACAGGGCAGGGAGGGAGCAGCAGTGGGAAATATATTAAAAAACATTAAAAACACAATTAATAAGTGGGGGGGAAGAGGGAAACAGGACAAACCTACTATGCCTTGTGAGTATTCAGAATGTGCAAGTGCAGCAAGGAAGAAGGCAGGCGTCAGTGCTATGGAGTCCGAGGTCACGGGTGAGCCACAGATGAACTTGTAGAAATGTTGAGTGCTACACGGTCAGGAGCCACGAGGGGTGTACCTGCGAGCCACCAGGGCAGAGGGTGTAAGTGCAAGTGCAGATAGAACGGGGCTGGGCCGATTGGGTGTGGGGGTTAGGGCCCTGAGGATGCATAAGGATCCAGAACACCAATCACAGCAACTGTGGGATTTGCAGGGGAAAGAAAAAGGGAAGGAGGAGGTAGAGAGGAGAGTCTTCAGCTTCCGGAATTTAAGAAAATCCTGCACAAGCGCAGGGGGAGGCTGTTCCATAAGAGGGGGGCAACTGAGGAAAGCGACAACCACCTGCCCTCTGTTTAGCAAAACACTTTACACACAGAGAGTTAGAGCCAGAGGAGTGTTGTGGTCTGGAGGGGGAGTATTTAGAAAGGTAAAGATGAAGACAGTGTGGTCCCCAGGCCCATACCGCCTTGTGGATGATGCAGAGGGATTTGAATGTAATCCGTGCAGCAACCGGGAGCCAGTGAAGACTTTTTAGTGCAAGGTAGATGCAGCCCCTCGGCTTAAGGCCAAGGATAAGTCTTGCTGCCTTATTCTGTATCAGTTGGAGGGGTTGCAGAGTGGAAGATGGTAGATTCAGGAGGAGGCTATTGCAATAGTCATGCCTAGAGAGAACCAGGGCTTGTGTCACATTGGGCCTCTGGGGGAAAGTGACAAAAGGAAGAATTCCTTTAAGACGGAAGAGCTGAAAGTTGGACTTCTTGGCAATGTCCTGAGTGTTAGGGAGGGAGGAGAGAGAGGAGGCGAAGATGACTCCAAGGTTTCTGGCCTCAGAAGAGGGCGCAGAGGGAGAGCCCAAAGAGGAAGTCCAAAGTGAAGAGAAGAAGGAAGGAGCACGAGTCCCGATGCGAAGGATCTCATTTTTAAAGGCATTGAGGCAGAGATCATTGGCAGTGCACCGGGCCTGGATGGCAGATAGGGAGTCAGGGATGATGGAGTGTGAAAGAGTGTTGGCAGGGAGTTTGAAAGAGAGCTGTGTGTCATCTGCGTAACACTGGAAGTTGGAGGAGAAAGAGGAGATGAGGCGTGTAGGCAGAGGAAGGTAGATGTTAAAGAGCCAAGGGTAGAAGATGGAACCCTGGGGGACACCACAGGTGGAGAAGGAAGTAGGAGAGGATAAGGTACCCATGATGACTTGGAAAGAGCAGTCAGTAAGGAAGGATGTTACCCAGTCCCTAATTCCTGCCAAAATGAACTAAGCTGCCATGTAGCAGTTAACCTATTATCATGAATCCAATGTGCATTATAGCTATATATCATTTTCAAGCAGCAACATATAAACATGTAAAATGGTATTTAAAACATGTGGCAAAAAAATACAAAGGTACAGTGTAAATTGGACAAGCGGGTCACCTGATTTCACAGTGAAGATCTCGATTTTCTCAGCACATAGGCAGTGAAGCTCTCTCCCTTATCCACCCCCTCACACTTGTCCAAGTACCCTATTAGTAATATACTGCATTACCCCACTACCCTATCACTAATCCCAGTGCCCCAATAGAAACCCACTGCATATTCCCTACAAATACCCTATTAGAAATGCGCTACATTAACCCACCTTCCTCTTCCTTGTCCTATTACTCCATTACCCCACCTCACTTTTGTTCAGCCCAAAACCCCATCAGTTATCTGTTCTATTACCCCACCTCCTTGATCTTCATCCCAGTACACCATTAGTACCCCATTGCATTACTCCACCCCACTCTCCCATGTCCCAGTACACCATTAGTAATCCATTCTTATCTAGTGGACACAAAACACTGGCTAAAACCCATGCTGCTTAGCTGAAGAACACATATTGATAACCAAGGAAATGACATTGGGTATGTTATCAGAAATAAAAAAGGTAGAATTACAGGTGGTGAGAGGTATGGTAAACAAAACCTTTGAAATTTGGTGAAAAAACATTAGTTAAGGGATAGTTAAGCTGAGTTAGTCTGATGCAAAAAAATCTTTGAAATTCAGTAAATAATTTTTAGTTGAAGTGGTATTAAGGTGCTGATAAATGTAACAACATGTCTGCAATTGAACATCTGTTGCATGATCTATGCCATGTTAACTATGGGGCCTTTTTTGCTCAGGGTATAAGCAAACGTATTAATGGGTTTTTGAAACCACGATTACTTTTCCTAAAGTTCACGGCCAATGTGAATAATCATTGTGAGGTAAACATGGGTTGAGTAGAAGACAGGTTGCTCTATTGTGTAAGAGCCTGCACTAAGGTTTTGCTCAAATAGAAGCCCCATTCTTGTGTTTTTTTTAAAGGTGGTGTTTTGTCTCATAATAGAATCAAAGGAGTATGGTTCAAAAATATAAGCAACGTTCTCAAACAGCTTAGGCTGGATTTGTGGTTCTATGCTTCAACTAATGTGCCATCAAACACCTTAGCTGCCATTAAATTGGTGGTGCAGGAGAAGTCAAATCTGCTCTGATTAGACACACATGTGAAACCTTGTGTGATCATTTTTATAAGCCTTGAAAACAGAGCTGTCCTAGTTATTTGAATTTGATGATGAACCCAGTGTATTGGGTCTTGGTTACTAAGGTAAGGCTCAATGCGCCTGAACTAAAATAAACACTTAATAAAGTGATGGCCCAGTCAGTATCAATCATGTAGCTGCACCTGCAGGATGAGGAAACATGAAGATAGGTTGCATCTCCTCTTTTTGGCCTCACCGTAAATACCAGAGAAGAAGTGGCTGTTCCCAAAATGCAGGTCATTCGGCTCCAGAAAACATAGATAGAAACAATACAGTGGCTTTTACATATTCTTATAAATCTCAAAACTAGGCAGCATTTGAAGAGTTTGGCAACCTCTGTAAGAATAGCCCTTGAATGCAAAGTGTTGTTGGAAATATTAGTATGAACAGGAAGGGATTGATTTTCTTACATTTGTATATGTCTTTTATATTTAATATTGTACTTTTTATGCTAAGCTTTGATTGGATTGCCAATGGACGAATTAGAAAGGTGAGTAAATTGTCCTTATAAGAGTTATGTTGATTTATTTTCCAGTCATATTAAAAAGGTGCAGGTTGTCCTATTGTTTGGGGTGATCTCAACAAATTAATGCAATGTTTGCCTTTTACAGATACTTGGGTGCTACTTGGTAATGCAAGGAGAAGTCATTGGGCCTCATGACATTGGCGGTAGCCGTGCCTGTAATACAGGCACGGCTGCCGCCAGTGTCATTTTCTTTCCAGCATCGGTGAAGGGGCAATTACCGGGTCATTACAGCCCTGCCGGACCCGGTAATTGCCCATTTGCGGCCCCGGAAAAAAAGATGCTCCCCATTCCCATACGGCCCCATAAGCATGCAGGTACCGCAGTTCCTGGACTGTGCTTGTGGGTGCCTTCCTGCCTGCCAGGTCAGCAAAAAGGCACCTGCAAGCACATCTCGTAGTTTGCCTGTCTGGGAACTATGGTACCTGCATCCTTACCAGTACCGTAGTTCCCAGACCGGCAAACTTATAATGAGGCCCATTGTATTCTTTGCAGTAATTATGTGCTTGGAAATTGAATTGTAATGTGTGCCATATAATATATGCTGCCTACGGCCAAAGATCTTAATGAAATAGTGATATTCATTTTAGTCATTGATGATGTTGTAATGTTTGTGATGTTTGATTTTATCATGTCATTGTTTGGGTGTTCACCCACGAAAATATTTGTGATTGACGTTTTGTGAAATTAAAATTATTTTTCAAAGTGCAAAAGATGATCAGAGACTTCCAACACAAGCCTATCAAGAAAACCTACACATAAATCCTACCATTTTCACTTAAAAAACATAAAAAGTTGCTTTCCATAAACATGAACATTTAACATATTATTAAATATTAAACACTCTAAAGAAAATAAATCTAGCATTAAAACGTACTTTGTTGGAACCCTTACTCATTCTAAAAAAGGTAACATCAGCTCATAGACATATATTTTCGTTAATCGCCACTAGTCTCTCAAACTTGCAGCAAGACCCGAAATCTGGTTTAAATTGCACTGTGAACTATCCAACTTCTTCAGAACCATCAGAAGAAAGGTGTACTTTAAGGAACATGACACCATTGTCCAACAAGAAGACTCTGGGTTTAGAGTAAAATCTAACTTTAACCCCAACGATAATGATACCTTCATCTATAATTTCATTTGAAAAATGTATAAAACAGGAAATTAAAAAACTACAAGAAAATCCTTAACAACTAAGACACAAACTAACTACAGATTAACGTAATGCCCTTAAAAAACTAGCCAACAATAAACAACTTGTAATCAAAGCAGCAGACAAAGACAGAGGCATCATCATCCAGAACATCAATCAATACAGAGAAATGGTCATGACACTTCTGAATGAGGAAGGCAATTATAAAAAATTGAAAAAAGATCCATCTGCAGTGATCAGAACTAGAATACAGGAAATCACAAGATTTGCTCTAGAACATAACTGGATCACAGACAAAAAGAAGACCTTCATGAACACCTCTGAAGGCAGGATCCCCACCTTCTATGCACTTTGAAAATCTACATAAGAACAAAGTCAATCCACCTGGGAGACCCATAGTTCCAGGATGTGGTTCGAATTTAGAACCAGTCTGCAAATTCATTGACCATTTCCTCAAAACCCTCTGCCAATCTACACCAACATACCTTAGAGACACCATGTCGACTATAGCTACATTTGAACATCAACCATTCAACAAAGACGAGGACTTGATGGTGAAAATGGACATTCAAAGCCTATATACCAGTATACCTCAAGATGCAGCGGTGGAATGCGTGCAACATCATCTCACACACCACATGTCATGGAAAAGGGTGCCCACAAATTTCATCGTGGAATTACTTCAATTTGCCCTCACCAATAACTTGTTCTCATTCGATGAAGTGTTTTACCTCCAAACTTGCGGCACCGTCATGGGGGCAGCCTTCGCTCCCAGTATGGCAGTGATCTTCATGGCTGAATATGAACATAACCATGCACTCAACATCTCTAACCCCTTCGTGGACAAAATCTTTCTCTGGAATCGATATATCAATGATATTATTTTTATCTGAATGGGCCAAAGTGACACTTTGAAGAATTTCCTGGACTGGATCAACTTACAAACACAACAAATCAAATTCACAATGTCCAGCAGTAACGTGGAGATTAACTTCTTGGATCCCTCCATCAGACCCAGAAATGACGTACTTTGCTGTACACTATACAAAAAAGACACTAACAGAAAGACCCTCATTCACTATAGAAGTCACCATCCCAAAAACATGAGGGATAATCTCCCCTACGGGCAATGTTTACGAGTGAGAAGGAACTGTACAGATCTGGAACAATATAAGATACATGCAGTAGATTTACAGAAAAAACTTCTATCCAGAGGATACCCCAAGAAACTTGTGAAGAATACCAAAAAGAGAGTCTGCTATACTCGAGGGACACCTTACTAACACCCAAACCACATAACACTGAAAACGAAGAAATAATTTCTTGTGTATCCACCTTCGGACCCATCACTACTAAATTGAAGGGGCTCCTCAAAAAGTTCTGACCAATAGTACAACTCAGTTTGCCAGAAGGGCAAACTCCCATGATGGCACTCAAACGCTCTAGAAACGTTAAAGATGTACTCACACATGCTAGAACAAGTAAAAAGACCACCAGAACAGAAATATGGAACATTAGAGAGATCCGGGGACACCATCCTTGTGGGACCTGCACCGTTTAAAGATTGACAAAAAAGACAACCTTGTTCCTGATAGACAACAAAGAGTGGCACCTCAGACACTTTTCCCTTTGTAAAACATTGAATGTTATTTATGTTATAGTGTGCTGGTGTGGTCTAAAATATGTGGGCCAAACCAAAAGACAAATCAACAAGAGAATTGGGGAACACAGCTCTCTGATTCGTTGCAGAGTACATACCGCTCCACTAGTGTCCTATTTTCTAGAGTTCCACCACAGCCCAGATGATATGTTGTGGTGGGTAATAGACAAAGTTCTGAGCACTACTAACGCTACCAGTGCTTTCAGCCATAAAGAATCATGGTGGATTTTTAAACTTAAATCCACCACTACTGGACTAAATGAGGTACTAGCCAGTGGCCCCTAGAGCTAAATGCAATAGGCTTCCCACGCAGTGTACTCCATGTAGCCATCCCCCTCCTCTTTAGTGACTTGGGGGGCTCTTCCTTACAGGGCCCCGGCCCACCACTTAACATACCAGCATTTCTATCAGTAATCTCATGTTTCCATACAGCTCTCTTTATTAGATTCACTGTTGGTCCCGCTTAATTATTTACCCCCTCTGTAATCTGAGGGCAGTGGTTGAGAGATCCTCCTGACAGTATTGGAACCTCCTCCCCTACAAAGTTACAGCACCGTAATCACAAGCTTGTTGCCACATCTCGTAATCACCACATTCCAACAACATTACTAATATACATCATGGGACAGTGTAGCAATATGTATGCACATCCATTACTCAAGGTGTTCTCTCGAGTGCAGCCAACTTCCCATATTAATGGGCCATCCCGTGTCAAACCGGGCGCCGACTTCCATATTCATTGCTACGCGGATGACACACATCTATCTTTCAGGCCACCCTCAGCCACCTTCTCCTCCTTGCTCATATTCAACTGTCTGTCTGCCATTCAGTGATGGTGTGCTGCAAACAACCTCTGCCTCAACGCCAGTAAGACTGAGATTGTTCTCATCGGGACCCTGCTACTGCTTTTCCACTTTCACTCTGGTTAGCCTCCCTTGGCCCTGCTCCCACACCCACCTGTGAGGCACCCACCCTCTCTTCTCATATCTCTGACATCTCCCAAAAAATCTAACTATCACCAACACCTCCTCAGAGGTACTCTACCTGTCCTCAATGTCTCCCAGCGGCTCATTGTCTCTAGATCCTTGGTTCTCTCTAGGCTGAACTACTGCAACAACCTCTTCCTCAACCTCCCTTCTTTCACCATGCGACCCCTGCAACTCATCCAGAACAGAACCACAAGACTTAATCTTGGCCTCAAGCCCATGGACCGCATCTCTCCAGCACTGAAATCCATTAATTGGCTCCATGTGGCTGCAAGGATCACGTTCGAGACCCTATGCATTGTCCACAAGTCTTTCTGGGCCCTGAGACCAACGCTGCCTTCCTAAATACTGTCCTCACAAGCCCTGCGCTCATCTACCTCCAACCTTCTGTGAGTGAGCCGGTTCTCCAAGCAGAGATTTGGTGGGAGATCCTTATCCTCAGCAGGTGCCTCCTTCTGGAATAGCAACCTTGCGGCCCTACATCTTGAGTCTGACCTATTAAGTTCCGGAAACTCCTCAAGATCTTCCTCTTCACCTCTCCATTGGCTCTCCCTCTACCCTGCTAAACCCTAGCTCTCTGCTCTCTCCATCTCTCCCTCCTCTTCTTTCCAGCTTCTTAACTGGCCTCCTGGTGTACGTCAGAGTCTCACAGGTCCCGGGCACCCTGTTAGTCCTGAATTGCACTTGCCTCAGGGCCCTACACCCACCCGCCTTCAAGGCACTTTGAAATAACCCAAAAGAAGTTGCTCTCTCTGCACTTACCCCACTCTCCACCGACTGGGTGCTCTTGGACCTGCCTCTCCCTGTTACCCTCTATGCACCTGCACAATCCAAATACACATGCCTGAAGCTCCTCTGTCTGTTCTCCATAGTCTTCTCCCCTTAATTGCACTTGTAAAACTGCAGAAACACTGTGAGACCTATTTGCTTTGTCTCAACCGTAAATGTATTTTACACACTTACTCTGTGCAGACTATTATCGTCTCAGAATTTCAAGGGCTCTGAGCGACTGTTGGTTTTCCCCTTGTCCCCACCCTGCTTGAGCATTTTGAAACACTGGTTTGTGTGTAGGTGCTATATAAATAAACAATACATTACAATACCTTACACAACGCATAATAACTCACCATATCACATAAAGGTAGACTTTTTTTATTTTAGAGGAATTGGCAAAATTAGAAGCCTTAAAAACCTCTACCAATGCAATCCAGCATCCCAAGAGTTTTGTGATTCAGTATTTCAAAATGTCTGCAATATTTTAACAAATTAAAATCAATCCACTCCCATTTCCACGCCTACTCACATGGATTCTTTGCAACAGTGAATCAGCATCTTTGCAGGTAGAGGAGGATATAAGTCATATTCTTTACATCAAAAGATTGATTTTAACAGTGGAACATTTTTCCAGACTCCTCCATGAAATAATATCCTGTCCTCTTAGCACATTTAGTTTTTCAAATGCCACTTAATAAAATACAGTTCATTGAGAAAAAAAACTAAAATCAAGTCATTTGCACCAAAACCGAATTACACATGACAATGAAATGTTATTACACAGCCACGGTAGTGGCTGTGTAGTTATGGTTAAGTTGCTAATCCCATAGGAAGAGCACTTTTTGGGTGGCTTATAACTTCGCTCTCCCTGGACGAATCCTCACCAAACTTTGCAAACAATGTATATGGCCCACTCTGAATTTGCAAAGTTTGGTGAGGTTTGGTCCGGGGGGGGGCAAAGTCATAGGGGGGGTCCCAAAATTTCTTTTTTTCCCATAGAATGAATGGGGGAAAAAACTTTGCGCATGCCTACATCCCAAACCACTGGACGGATTTTCACCAAATTTCCGGCAGGAGCAGCGGCTTGGTCCCGAAAGGGTGCTTTCGTAAATTTGGTGAAAAGCCCTCCAGTAGTTTTTTTTAAAACAATCAAAAAGTAGGTCTCAAAAAAATAGTGATATCTATGTCCGCTCTGCGGACACACTTCCCTGTTCGCTCTGCGGGCAGGATACCAATTGGCTAATCGTCTTGCGTCATGTCCGCGGACATGTGACGTGTTCGCTGATTGGATGGTGAAGAGCGTGAAGTGTGTCAGATTGTTCCGATGCTCTCACCATCTTGGATCCGCCGACAGTGCAGCGGCGAACAGAGGCAAAATGTCGTTTTGGGGTGTGTTTTGGTTTGCAAGAGTGCTTGGGGAGGTTTGGGGGTAAGCAATGGGTCAAATACTGTATTTTTTTAGGTGGCAGGTGCTACTGATGTATTCACCATGCCCGCGCTGTCCGGAATGTCCATAATTAGTGAAAATGAGGGGTGTCCTAAGGACAGTATTGCCGTCTGTGCTGTCCGCAGGGAAGTTGAAACTGTTCTAAAGGCACGCGCGGTGTACGCGGACATAAAAATTGCCCATATGCCACAGTTAAAATGTTTGATTCAATGCAAAGGCCATGCACCCAAGAACGAAGTTATAGGCACTGAAGTTATAAGCCACCATGGGTGTGATATGCTGCAGTGGGTGTGGCCAGGGTCTAGAGTCTTGGTTGCATGGCCAAAGGCCATGCACCTAAGACTGTTGTTATAAGCACTTAAGTTATAAGCCACCATGGGTGTGATATGTTGCGGTGGTGGTGGCCAGGACCTAGAGTCTTGGGTGCATGGCTGAATGTTATGCACCAAAGACCGAAGTTATATGCACCAAAGTTATAAGACACCATGGGTGGCTGATAACTTTGCTCTCCCTGTGTGAATCCTCACTAAACTTTGTAAAAAGTGTGATATGGTTGGGCCCATATAGACAGTTAAAATGCTTGATTCTATGGGTGTGATCTATGGGTGTGATATGCTGCAGTGGTTGTGGCCAGGGCCTAGAGTCTTGGTTGCATGGCTGCCAAATATTTGATATATCAAATATTTGCAAATCTACAGTTTGTGTACTGTTTGATTTGTATAGTTTGTATGTGAAGTTTTGGCTACGTCATGTCATTAAGATTGTAGATTTTGGTAACAAGCACTGCAGTATAACATATCCATGGAGGTTAACTTTTTGTATTGTGGTGTATGGTGGTTCTGTTATGCAGAAGTATTTTTTTTTAACATCTCTTTATTAGGTTTTACGCATGAACAGAAACACAGAACAAAGAAGAAAAAAAAGAAGAACAAACCAAAAAAGCCCTCCCCTATCCCCCACACCCGTTACTGGCGAGTGTCTCTACTTTTCCAGTAAAGCCCCTGGTTGGGCACCCACATTAAGCTTAATACATGTCTAAGATCTGAAGGCGTTGGGGGCACCAGATTGCTCTGTAGTCATCTCAGAGGTAGGCCAACGTTTCTCCACAGTCATTTGCAAATCTCGCCAAGTCCCCATTCATTGCATAAGTCGGCCACTCGAGAGCGACAATATGCCACATCCTCCATATCCAGTCCTGGAAGGTCGGGACAATAATACTTCTCCATCTTTGGGCAATAAGAGTCATAGCAGTAAGTGTCAAAATCACCCTCACTCTCACTCTACTGCACGGTTCCTCGGTTGCGCCTCCGCCCCGGATGCCCAACAAAATATGTTCAGGAGGTTCAATCCCCCCTCTCCCAGTGCTTGTTCCTGGGCCCTCCGTATTTCCTCCCAGAATGGGGAGACTTTCGGACACCTCCACCAGATATGTTCAGCCGTTCCCACCTCCCCACAGCCTCTCCAGCACTCCCTTATAACCTCAGGATTCATCCTATGGAGGATTTCCGGTGTATAGTGCCATCCGTATATTATCTTATACCAGGCCTCTCGTGTCTGCGAAGCCTTTGCCACCTTAGGGATTTCCCTTCACAATCGGCCCAAACCTCCAAATCCAACCCTCTCCCTAATACCCGCTCCCACCTTGTCATGAAGGGCCAACTTTAAGACCGAAGTTATATGCATCAAAGTTATAAGACACTATGGGTGGCTTATAACTTTGCTCTTCCTGGATGAAACCTCACTAAACTTTGTAAAAAGTGTGATATGGGTGGGTCCATATAGACAGTTAAAATGTTTGATTTTATGGGTGTGAGCTATGCGTGTGATATGCTGCAGTGGTTGTGGCCAGGGCCTAGAGTCTTGGGTGCATGGCCCACGGCCATGCACCCAAGACCGAAGTTATATTCACTGAAGTTATAAGCCACCACGGGTGGCTTATAAGTTCGCTCTCCCTGGATGCATTTTCACCAAACTTTGCAAAAAATGTGATATTGTTGGGCCCATATAGACAGTTAAAATGTTTGATTCCATGGGTGTGATCTATGGGTGTGATATGCTGCGGTGGTTGTGGCCAGGGCCTAGAGTCTTGGGTGCATGGCCGCAGGCCGTAGGCCGTAGGCCATACACCCAAGACTCTAGGCCCTGTCCACAACCACCGCAGCATATCACACCCATAGATCACACCCATAGAATCAAATATCTATCAAATATTTGCAAATCTACAGTTTGTGTACTGTTTGATTTGTATAGTTTGTATGTGAAGTTTTGGCTACGTCATGTCATTAAGATTGTAGAGTTTGGCATCAAGCACTGCAGTATAACATATTCATGGAAGCAAACTTTTTGTATTGTGGTGTATGGTTAGATGTTTGCTTCAATGGTTCTGGTATGCAGCAGTATTTATGTGTTGTATTAGAATATACTTACTGTTTGATTTTTTGAGATTGGATATATTTTTTTCATGAGTTGGGTAACTGGAGTACATATTCTTTTTCAATTTCTGTGATAAAAGAAAAGAGCATGTTAGTGAATGTATTTTATGAAGACTTATTACATTGCATAATAGACATTTCAGATTTTTTTCGACCCTCATATTTAGTAGTTTACAAACCAGCGTACTGTGTAATTTGCTCAGTTTCTGTGTTTGTTTTTCAAATCATTGGGTCTGTGGGAAAAAAAATCCATGTCAGATTTAAAAAAAACTGTTTTTGTTATGCTACAGTCTATTTGTTTGTTTGTTTTCAGTGTTCACATGTTGTTTCTGGCTAATGTTCTATCTGTTGGCTTGTTGCAGATTTTTGGAGCAGTTAGATACCTGTTAGCATATTCTGTCTATTTTTTGTTATAATTTAGTGGTATTGATTTATCTGTTTGGTTGTTGCAAAATCTTGGGGCAGTTAGATACCTGTTGGCGTATTCTAACTGGTTATAGTTTTTTAATTGAAGTTTTGTCAATGTTTAAGTACAGATTAGATATTAAATTTTGGTTTTAAGAAGATTAAATTAGCGTTTGTAAGATTTGCTGGTAATCTCTGCTTTGCAGTAATGGTACTATCATTACATTCAAACCATCCACATTTCTTTTTTATATATGCAGTGTAGTGACCTGCATTGGTTGTGACTCCTGCGTGGTAGATTATACCTATTGTTGTGAAGGTTTTCTTACCAGGTTATACTTGACCATGTGTGAATCTAATCAGCTTGCAGTTGTTTTTGGTACCATCTGCATTGTAACGTAGAAGCATTAGTATTACCTATTTACTATGTGTTTGTATTAGTAAGGTGGAGCGATTATCTGAATTACAGTTAGTACATAATCTACCATGGTTTGCATTTTTTACAGGTTGCTGAAAAGGAACAGATTCACAATTAGGTATGGATACATACACAAAGTGCTCATTAGGGATTTTTTCCTGTGCCACATTGTTGCAGAGAGTGCATGTATGTTTCCACATGTATGCAATCTGGAAGATTTCAATTATAGGTATGTTTTTGTTTTCCCGTACTTTTAGTAAATACCTTATAAATTCTTGTGGATCTTCTTGTGAGTTTATAGTGAATTTCACCATTCCAGCACAGTAGTCCAATTCTTGTCTTATTCCATAAAGTGCATGGATGTGCCAGGTTTTTAATATTGCTTGTCCTTCTTGAGATAGTACACCAACTCTAATACTTTTGGCGTAAGTGAGGTCTGCAGATTGCCGCATGTTTTCTGTTAATTCTCTGTATTGGAAATGTTGGCAAAGGTTGACATTTCCTATGTTGCCAACAGTTTTATGGCAGAGTTTGTGTCCTAAGGTTTTAAAAATAGGTTCACTTTTCACTGGTGTCAATTGAAGAAGATCTCCTAAAACAACAATGTGTTTTCCTCCAAAGAGCTCTTTGTAGTTTGTGTTAAGTACTTCTTGCAATCTGAGGTGAATCAAAGCTAACATTAGGCTGGAGACCATGCTCACTTCATCTATTAGTAGCATTTTTATTTGTTTTAACACTCTGCGTAGTTCCATTGCAGCTTCTGTAGAAAGTTTGTAAAATTCTAATTTGTTTTGGTGTTCTACTGGAAGGAGTAGTAATCGGTGTAAAGTGACACCGCCTATGTTGTAGGCAGCTACACCTGTGGGGGCAGTTACAACAGCTGACAGTTTGTTATTTGTCAATTGTTGAAGGAACTTGCTTATGATTTTGATTACACATATGTTGCCTGAACCAGCTTCACCACTGCCGCATAGTAGTACAGGTTTGTAATTTTGGCAGGTACTTTATTTATTTTCATGTTGTACACCATGTGCAATTTCTTTTGTTACTTCTTGAAAAATGGTATGTTGCTCTTTGTTCAGTTTTGATTGTAGTACAGTTAAGTCTTCTGTATCTTCTCCTAAGTGATAAATGGTGTTCTCTACTTCTGTCATAGCTAATTCTGCCTCATTTGCTATTAGTGGCTGTACCAGTGGTTGTTGACTTCCTGTTATCGAAGGTTGACAACTGTCGGGAGTGTCCTTATCTAGTTGGGCCTGGAGTTCTTCTTCGTGTTGCTGTTCATTGTGCAACATTATTTTGTACTGCGTAAAGTTTATATCGGTGATAGTGCTTTCATTTGGTTTGAAAGTGTCTTCAAAGGAGTCATAGTTTTCTAGTATCTCTTCTTCTTTTCTCCATGGTTTAAAAAGATGTAGCAGGGACATGTAATATAGTTCTTTATGTTGAGCAGTTCTTAATGACAATTTGATGTGATTAATTAAGCTACATTTGGTAAGTTTCACTAAGCTGCCTTCACAATCTGTCACTCTATATCTACCTTTTTTTCATCGGGTTTTATATTATTTTTGTATGTGAAGTTTTGGGCTATGTGGTATAGACACATTGTTTCCAAAGTGGTACTCCTGTTCGGGTAGTATGTGTCTAGTAAAATGTTTTCAAAATGTCTTGACTGTTGGGATCATTTTTGGCTATTGTTTCTATGTCATCATATGATTTCAGAACTCTTTTTCTAGATTTAGCAGGACCAAGACTTAGCCATACTATATTTTCAGATGTTCCATACAAAGCAGTACCGGTTAAACGATCTGCAACATTTGGAAGGTGCGCTTCATGAACGGAGCGTTTTAAAATTGCCTGCAAGTCTAACTTGTGCCCTGCAGCACTGCGAGCCGAGCTCTTGCTGCTTCCCCTGCTTCCTGGAGGAGGCGGGGCCTATCGCGCACACGTGAGTGGTCACGTGATTCCAGCCCAGCATAAATTGCCGGTATATCCGCCCGAGCGGCGTGTGTTCCTGAACATTTGGAAGGTGCGCTTCATGAACGGAGCGTTTTAAAATTGCCTGCAAGTCTAACTTGTGCCCTGCAGCACTGCGAGCCGAGCTCTTGCTGCTCCCCTGCTTCCTGGAGGAGGCGGGGCCTATCGCGCACACGTGAGTGGTCACGTGATTCCAGCCCAGCATAAATTGCCGGTATATCCGCCCGAGCGGCGTGTGTTCCTGAACATTTGGAAGGTGCGCTTCATGAACGGAGCGTTTTAAAATTGCCTGCAAGTCTAACTTGTGCCCTGCAGCACTGCGAGCCGAGCTCTTGCTGCTTCCCCTGCTTCCTGGAGGAGGCGGGGCCTATCGCGCACACGTGAGTGGTCACGTGATTCCAGCCCAGCATAAATTGCCGGTATATCCGCCCGAGCGGCGTGTGTTCCTGAACATTTGGAAGGTGCGCTTCATGAACGGAGCGTTTTAAAATTGCCTGCAAGTCTAACTTGTGCCCTGCAGCACTGCGAGCCGAGCTCTTGCTGCTTCCCCTGCTTCCTGGAGGAGGCGGGGCCTATCACGCACACGTGAGTGGTCACGTGATTCCAGCCCAGCATAAATTGCCGGTATATCCGCCCGAGCGGCGTGTGTTCCTGAACATTTGGAAGGTGCGCTTCATGAACGGAGCGTTTTAAAATTGCCTGCAAGTCTAACTTGTGCCCTGCAGCACTGCGAGCCGAGCTCTTGCTGCTTCCCCTGCTTCCTGGAGGAGGCGGGGCCTATCGCGCACACGTGAGTGGTCACGTGATTCCAGCCCAGCATAAATTGCCGGTATATCCGCCCGAGCGGCGTGTGTTCCTGAACATTTGGAAGGTGCGCTTCATGAACGGAGCGTTTTAAAATTGCCTGCAAGTCTAACTTGTGCCCTGCAGCACTGCGAGCCGAGCTCTTGCTGCTTCCCCTGCTTCCTGGAGGAGGCAGGGCCTATCCCGCACACGTGAGTGGTCACGTGATTCCAGCCCAGCATAAATTGCCGGTATATCCGCCCGAGCGGCGTGTGTTCCTGAACATTTGGAAGGTGCGCTTAATGAACGGAGCGTTTTAAAATTGCCTGCAAGTCTAACTTGTGCCCTGCAGCACTGCGAGCCGAGCTCTTGCTGCTTCCCCTGCTTCCTGGAGGAGGCGGGGCCTATCACGCACACGTGAGTGGTCACGTGATTCCAGCCCAGCATAAATTGCCGGTATATCCGCCCGAGCGGCGTGTGTTCCTTAACATTTGGAAGGTGCGCTTCATGAACGGAGCGTTTTAAAATTGCCTGCAAGTCTAACTTGTGCCCTGCAGCACTGCGAGCCGAGCTCTTGCTGCTTCCCCTGCTTCCTGGAGGAGGCGGGGCCTATCGCGCACACGTGAGTGGTCACGTGATTCCAGCCCAGCATAAATTGCCGGTATATCCACCCTTGCGGCGTTAAGCCCTGGAGGCAGTAAGGGCTGGAGAGAAACGCTGTTAAGCTGTTTGGCTGTGACCTGTGCCTGTTCAGTGAGTATCACAGATTTGAAGTTTCTTCATATTAACGTTGGCCCTGAATTCACACACGTCACTGAGGTAAGGGGGGAGAGTCGGACTCTGGCAGCTCCTTAAGCTATCGGGCGTTCCTTATCCGGTGACTGGGAGCTGACTTAATATTTTCCGTAAGACATATTTAAGTGATACAGGGGAAAGTATGACGGGAAAAAGTAAACTTTTAACATTGAAAACTGGAATGCCTCTCAGTGTCATGGTAACACGAGCATCAGTCACGCTACAACCATCCCCAACAAAACCTTCTCCAACAATTGCGATGAAGAGGAAAATTAGCGGATGCCCAATTGTAATACCAAATTAACAAGGGGGGTCCTGGGAGTCCCTCTGCCAGACATTAGTCCTGGTTGCGAGAGACTTACCCAGAGTCTTTGGGTCTTTGGGTCTCACCCTAAGTTACTAGGGGAATCCAGACGTGGACCCCTTGCTCACTATTCTTAGAGAGACACAGCTCCTCCCTACTGATGAGGTTCAACCAGACCGAAACACGTGTCTGGGGATGCTGTTGGTACTCTTGTTCAGAGGAGAATTGCCTAGCATTTCGGTGCTGGACTGCCCCAGGGCAGGACAAAGACTGATATGTTTAGGATATTTCTTCTCTGTGAAAGATAGTGAGCTAAAGACTCTGGGTAAGTCTCTCTCAACCAGGACTAATGTCTGGCAGAGGGACTCCCAGGACCCCCCTTGTTAATCTGCATATGCAAGTAACTTTGGGTCTCACCCTAAGTTACTAGGGGAATCCAGACGTGGACCCCTTGCTCACTATTCTTAGAGAGACACAGCTCCTCCCTACTGATGAGGTTCAACCAGACCGAAACACGTGTCTGGGGATGCTGTTGGTACGCTTGTTCAGAGGAGAATTGCCTAGCATTTCGGTGCTGGACTGCCCCAGGGCAGGACAAAGACTGATATGTTTAGGATATTTCTTCTCTGTGAAAGATAGTGAGCTAAAGACTCTGGGTAAGTCTCTCGCAACCAGGACTAATGTCTGGCAGAGGGACTCCCAGGACCCCCTTGTTAATCTGCAATTGTAATACCAGACAAACGTATGGTTCTAGGTGACATCCGTGAGTTCTGTACTTTACACACATATGGTCTACCCTCCAAAAGTCCTAATCTTAGTAATGGTCAATTTCCTGACCTGTGTGACGACACGAATCAAATTCCAATAACGAATATCACAATATCTGATACACAAATCATGTCTGAAATTACAGAGATGACAGCGAATGCAGCTAAACAAAATGATGTGACAAAACTAGCCGAAATCGCTGAAGAAGTGATAGATCTGCAGAAACAGACAAGTGACCCAGAAAGTATGGAAAATGAAGTATTGGAATTAGACAAGGTGGAGGCCGACGCACAAAGTAATGAGATTGCTACTATAAACATATCTGAATCTCAAAATAAAAGTGAAATAACCACGCCGTTAAATAAAATAACTATGGCGGAAGCTGAAATTAGTCTTTACCAGTCACCGAGCCTGTTTGAACATTTAAGTAGTGAATCAATGCAACAATCTAGATCTTTTGCACGAATAACTCCGCGAAAGACTGTTGCTCCTTGCAGCCCTTCTATTACTTCTACACCTCGAAAAGTTGCCGAAAAAAGGGCTGCCTTATTAGATATCACTTTGCAGGCTATGAATACAACAATAATGACTATGTCCAAACTATTTAACACACTAGAAACAAAAATAGGAAATCAAGAAAAAAAAATTGACGCAATCAGAAGATGGATGAAAGATTGGGAGGCAAAACAGAAGGCAGAAAAGACGTTCTTGTCCATGGATACATCTACTGAAATACAAACCATCGATAAAATACCAAAAGATGTAGACACACAACCTAACTCCTACTCTGGCCATTAAACCTCTCCCTTTCTTCAAAGATATCATTCGCCCAGTCACATCAGAAGATCAAAAAGAAGATGTATACGGACCAAGTAATGAATCGCCAGCTCAAACAAGTGTAACACCTAAAATAGGACTAACATATAACATATTTGAAAGACAAGCAAATGAGAACTTGGGCAATAATAATAACCCAAGCTCAGAAAAATCAAATTTCAAGAATAAGATACAAAACAGAACCAAAAATCAGAAAAAAAAAACAAATATTAAAAATTTCATTCAACGGCTGAAAAGCTTTAAACTTGCAACCAGAACGGACAGTCGGGCATTACTACACATAATCATCTAACAAAATGAAGACAAGAAGCTTCTATAAAAAAAGCAGACAACAATAAGGATTATGCACCCCTAAATGACATAATTTCTCTGCTTGATAAACCAGACAAAAAGAAATCATCTTTAGTGAGTATGGAACAGACAACACAAGAAGAAACACCGAAAACTGATATAAGTCTATTTTCTGCACAACCATTACTGAAAGAAAATCCCAAAAAAATAGATAACAAAACTCTCTATTCAGATGATATTTTAAAAGATATAAGAGCAGAGATAAAAAGATCTCTTGATGATTATATGAAAGTTAAGGAGGGATTTTCTAATCTAAAAGAGATTACGGTGACAGAAATTGAAATCCCTAATTCTGGACACGAAAAAACTTTGATATCTGCAGAGAAAAATCTGGAGTATAGTACAGAAACACCATTAATTCATGAAGCACGAAAAATTGCTGTTAAGATTTCAGAAACTAATTCCAGTAAGCCAACACCTGATAGCAAAGCTCAATCCTTAGCAGATAGTAGTATGGAAAAAAATGTCCACACCATAATTCATAAAGCAATGGACGAATACTTTCAATTGAACTATCGGGGACTGAACAAAGAAGAGGAACTAAAAGATAACCAAAAAAACAAAATTGAAATGCAAGGAGGAAAAGTGGGAAAAGTCACAGATTCGATCAAAACAAATAATGAAGGGAGACTTGCAGAATCAAAAACAAAATCTCCAAGAGACTCTAAACACAAGCTTAATCCTAATATACATCATAGATTTATCCTCAAATGCCGGGCAGAACCATTCCCGCAATATGATATGTGCCGAACAAGCATAATGGCCATTTTTAGTGACCTACCGAGTCTGAGTGATATTACGTCTGGAGACATAGCACAAGTTGAATTCTTAAACGATGACAACTTGGCGGTGGTCAGATTGTGGATCGCCTCAAATGTGGTTCGAAATGTGATCTGGCAATCTCGACTTGAAGTGTTTGCACTGGGATTTTTACTTGCTATTGACCCGACTAATTATGATGATGAAATTGAGTGGGATATAAACACAACTAGAAACAGAACCAAAGAGCTGAATGTGTACAAATTGGATAAGCGACATCAACCACAAAGCCAAATGAATGAAATATATCAAACGTCTACATCTGTATCTCAACCACAAAGAAACTCATCATAACTATTGGAGGAGGGCGACGTAAGACACCTTTCCATAGTTAGCTGGAACACATGTGGTCATGCACACTTACTTAATGATTGCTCAAGCCTTTTACCACACACAATAGTAATGTTACAGGAAACCTGGTTGCTCACAACACCATTATGGAATGGCTATGAGATAATTCTATCTCCTGCAATTAAAACAAACGGTAGACCAGCTTCGGGCATGTTAGTGGCACTAAAAAATGGAAGAGGTTTCACATTGGAACCCTGGAGTACGCCTAACCCATATCTACAATTGGTTAAAATTATCTACAAACATGGCACAATAGCAGCACTTAACATATATAGAAATCCGATGGGAATCACAGACTCAAAATTCTTCAAAGACATAGAAGATTTACTAAACATTATTCTAATGACGAAAGAAATAACAAATACTCTGATTGCGGGTGATCTAAATCTTCACTGCCTAGCCACCGAAACTCATAAGAGAAATGCAGTGTGTCTTAGATGGGAAAGCTTGATGAAAACCCGAAATTTTATCATGCTAAATGGGTCTCAAAAAAATGATATACCACCCAAAAACACGTGGACAAGAGGTACGTCTAAGTCAATAATTGACTATATGTATGTTGATGCTAAAACCTTCAGTCAAATAACTAATTTTGAGGTGCTGCACCAAAAACACAGCGACCATGAAATGTTGTCTGCTACTTGGAAGAATACACAACTGAATGAAATGACTAAAAATAAAGGATATATTCCAGTGTTAACGATTAACAACTCAAGAACTCGTTTTAGGTGGAACCCAAGTAATTTAGAAAAACTAAACTACGATATTACACTAGGAACCAAGAAAAATGAAGCTATAAAAGATCCTTATATTTCGTGCTTACAAGTGTACAAAGTAACCCCAAGTAGGGGTAATCAAAACTCTTATGCTCCCAAATATAAGTTTGATGAAAAAATCCAACAGCATAAAAATAACTTGAGAAAGGAAATAAAATTGGCAAAAACCTTACCAATGGAAGCTAGAGGTGGAATCATTAAAACCTTAAAAAACAAATATAAGAACTGGTTAAGAACACATAAAGCATGGCTCTACCAAAACCAAGGAGAAGAAATGTTAACTGCATTGGAATCTAAAAATATTTCAGAAATGTGGACATTGTTAAATAACGCAAACCAATTTACCCAACTGTCAGTACAAATAAATGGTGTATTAGAATCGGATTGGGTTAGACATTATCAAGAGCTATACGCTGGAACAGAGTTAATAAACCCAGAAAGTTTAAAAAACCAAGACAACTTTCAAGATTTACTTATTTCAGAAGAAGACATTCTAAGCTTCATAAAAAAATCTAGTAGATCACGAGCACCGGGCCCTGATGGGTTGAGTAACTATATGCTCAAAGAACATCCTGAGCAGTGGACAAAAATTCTCTTTAACATTTTCTCCTTGATTATAACCACAGGTATAGTCCCGGCATCATGGCGGAAGTCAATAATAGTACCCATCTTCAAAAAGGGCAATCGGACATGTCCTTCCAACTACATACCGATTGCGCTTTTGGACGTACCAGGGAAAATCTTTGCTAGGTTTATCTTGAGAGACTTCAACAAATGGGCAATAAACAACGACAAAAGAGACCCATGCCAGACAGGCTTTATAGCAGGCATTGGCACCTCAATTAACCTACTAACCCTAACTTCAATAATTCAACATCATAAACAAACAAGACAACCCCTGTACATGACATTTGTAGATTTCCGTGCTGCCTATGACTCAATTTCACGAGAAATGTTGCTACAAAAGCTAATTCAAGAAAATTGCCCGTTGCACATAATTACTTTAATAAAAGCTTTATATTCGGACACAAGTATCCAAATAAGGATAAACCAAGAGGGTCTTTTGTCCCCTCCTATTCAAACATACAGAGGACTTCGGCAGGGATGTATTCTTGCTTCTGCTTTATTTAGCTTTTTTATAGCAGATTTACGAAGAATATTTACTGCTGAATTTACGGATGCACCTAAAATAGCCAACAAATGCATTCCGGCCTTGTTATATGCCGATGACTTGATACTTTTGTCAAAAACACCTGTGGGACTACAGAAACTGCTGGACGCATTATCTACATACGTAACAGAAAATTCATTAGTGGTTAATCTGGAGAAATCCAAGGTCATGGTATATAAACCATCACTGCAAAAAAATAGGAACTATATATGGACAATACAGAAACAACAATTGGAAAAAGTTCAACAATATACGTACCTGGGGATGAGAATCACAGGAGCTACTCATGAAGCACAGATATCAAAATGGTCCAATAAAGTTGACATGCTGATTTCGCAGGCTAAAATAATTCAAGCAAAATATGGGAAGTTTTCCATCTCACCAATCCTAACTTATTTCAAACAAAAGGTAACACCCATACTATTGTATGGAGCTGAAACTCTACCAATCTTACATGAAAGCTTATGGGCTAAATTCGAATCAAAATTCCGGAAGAGCGTTTTAAATTTACCAAATTGCACTCCTATAGCATTAATCAGAAATGAATTGGGACTGATTTCTATTTACGCTCGCTATTTGTGGTACTTAATATCTTTAAGCAGGAAGTGCATTCTAGCAATCAACTCAAATATGCTTATAGGAGTCTTGGCACAGCACATACTCTGCTCAGATGACCCCTTTGCGCAAGGCTGGCGTAAGGAGGTCATAAATGCAATGGCTTATGCCGATGTTACACTGAAGCTATTAATTGAAAACCCGAATGCAGTCAAAACCAAACTATTCCAGTGGGACTGGGGTAGAAATAGAAACACGTGCTTAAGATATAATGATTTCGATGGAACGGTGTTCATACACAAGAAATACACACTGGCTGAACCATATTTACTAAAAAGCCCAACTGTGCAACATAGAAAAGAGTTTATGAGATTGAGATTTAATCTGTGGCTAACACAAGATGTTCTAGCAAAAAGGAAAAAAAATTTAACAACAGAAAAAGACTGCAGGTTCTGCAAAATTACATCACAAACGGAAACCTTACGCCACCTACTGGTTGATTGCAGTGAACTTTGTAACCAAAGGGTTAAATTCTTAAAACCAGCGGTAAAAGATCACATGAACCTGTCACATAACACTCTATGGAAAATGATAGTTGGTGGACTCTGTATTCGGTTAAGAATGGGAGCCTTAAATTTTTTAAATAGCTTAGAAGAGCTGAGAACACAAGATAAAAATAAGGAATAAAACAACGAATCCAGACAAAAATCAAACAGCTTCTGATGCTGAAAAAGATAATGAAGTGAACTTTTATGCAAATGTTTTATGTAAAGTAAATGCTACACAAATGCGATTAACTGAACACACTTGACCTTATTGCTGTGAACTGGCTCCCCTTTTGATGTCTAAATTCATTTTAAATGATCTTTTATTGTCATAATCATGTTTTTCATTTTTGTATTGATAAATAAATTGTAAATTTGATTAATCTCAACTAAAAACAATAAAAAAAAAAAATAAATAAACGATCTGCAGCTTCATAGGAGCCACATTCTCTATGAGAGAGCATTTTTATGCCTAAGCTGTACAATTTCTGAGATAGTGTTTTGTCCGATGATAGGTCATTCCAGAGGTCTTGAAGCTCTGTTTTTTCTGCTTTTGTTAAGTAGGCTGTAACATATCGTGCAACTGCAGGGGAATTGTCTGCAATGTACTGCACATCTATGTTTGCATTCCATAAGAGGGCAATGATTGCATTGTAATCATTGATACATTTTGATTCTTCTGTTCTTATGATGTAATACGTGTTCTTAGGTGACTTATCTTTAACACTATGTCTAACTGAAGACATGAAGCTGTTCACTTCACCTGTTTCGATAACTGGTCTAGGGAAACCAAAGCAGCATTTGGTGTAGTATTTCCCTTTGTTTTTGTATTTGTGACAACAATATTTGCCACATTTGTGTCTTTGAAATTGTACAATTTGTGCATGAAGATCACTATTTTTTATTTCCAATGGAATTTCACAAGTGACATATATTTCGATAAACTGTAAAACAGTGGCATCACTGTCTTGACCAAATTTAGGAGCATCTTTAATCCATAAAAGCATGTGGATATGTGGTGCTCCTCTGGCTTGGTGTTCTTTTCTCCAAAAGAAGTGTTGCACTTCTCCGAGGGGAGGAACAGTTTTATTACAAATAAAGTGTAGCATAGCAATCAAACAATGATGGTAATATCTTGAAACATTAATACGATCTAGAGAGCAAAGTTCTCCAGGTGTTAGTATATCTATGTTTGTTTTATTTTTGTTTGATATGCCTAGGAAATCATGTACATGTTCCCATGCATATTCTGCACAACTTAATGTAACAAACCAAGTGGGTGGGCCAAGGTTTCTTATCATACAACGTACATCCCTGTGATGTTGGAACCAGTACTCTTTCCACCACACATGTTTGCTAACAGATTTGTAATGCTTGATTGTAAAACCTCATCTTTTTCTTACACTTTTTGTATTAATTGCGTAGCTGACATATTTTGAAAGTGGGTTCCTGATTTCAATATGTGTGCATCTCCGTAACATAGAGTTGCTAGTTCACTTTCAAAGAGTAGGTGGAATATGTATTCCACATTTTGTCTAAATCTGGGATCTTGAGAATACATTCGTAACGAGCGGTATTCTGATGCTGTTAACTGAGTGGGTCTATCATCGTACCTTCCTCCTTTGCCAGTAGGAAAGAGTAGAGGAAAAGCATGTGCTTCTACACTTTTTTCCCATATGCTGATTGGTGATCCTTTGGTTTGTTGCATTTGGCACGTTTCTAGTGCATCATCTATGGTGTCATTAGAGTGTAATGGATGAATTACATAATGGTTTAACATATTGGATACTGTAGCAGGATCTAGAAGTTCAAATTGACTAGTTTCTGGTGACTCTTGAATTATTTCAGTTGTTTCCCTTAAGTTTTCTTCAATATTTATTTCTTTGTAGTATTCATTATTGTCTTTTAGATATTGCAAGGCGTGTCTAACTTTATATAAGTCTATGAGTTCTTGCCATTTTTTTTTGTCTTTTGTTGGTACACCATTTACTAAGACAATTAAAGATTGCTCTATGGGACGTTGCTCTCCCAGAGTGTGCACATTTTCTTTCAGATCTAATGGTAAATAAACTACTTTGCCACAAATGCCTTTCACCAATTCAGAGGGAGGTAATTTTGCTGTTTTTGCTTGAAGGTGTATTATTGCTTGAAATGGGTTCACTGTTTGAATTATAATGTTCTCATATAAATTGAGTTGTTGCAGGGTTTTGGTAATGGGAATAATTCCAAGTTATTTGTGATAGCACGTGAAGGAGTTTGGTTGTTGTCAAGTTTTGTAGTGCAGTAACTGCAAAGTATTAAGGGGTCAGTTATTTAGTATTTGTTTTCTGCTGTAAGGTAGTGAGCTAATTCAAACCATTTGGAATCTTCATTGTCTTCTATTTTGTATGTTAGGTCTACAGTTTTTGTGTTACTTTTATAAAAAGTTATGCGGCAACACACACACACATGGCTTGGTACTTCTGCGGATGTACTTTTTCATTTTAGTATTTCCTTTTTGCATGTGTGTAGTAGAAGGTTGCCATGTGCTGAATTTTTGCTAGTCTGTTGTAAAGCTATTGCATTGTGTAAGTGTCTTTCACTTCCAAAATATTTTCTATGGATATGGTCGATTTCTTTGAGTAGGTCTTTGGGTGCACCATGTAGAAGAGTGTTATTTAAATCGGCTAGTGCTAAAGCAGGACTTTTAGCATAGTACAGTTTATAGACTAGATTTCTTATAGTTGAATGATGTGTTGATATTTTGATATGATGGAAGGTACTTTTGCAAATAGGTCCTAAAATGCAGGCTAATGAATGTCCTTGTAGTCCTGTGTGTTTACGCACTGGACAGATACCCATATTTTGCAGCACTTTAATTTTGATTTTGTCTTTGCCTTTCACATACTGATTGAGGAACTGGCGTAAAGATTTGAAAGATTTTTTGGGAATGTTACACATTGACGTGCATGGCCATTTGTATACTGGACGTTCTGGTTCAGTCAAATGGATAGGTAATTCTGAGTTTTCTGGGGATATTTTTGTAAGCAGTATTTCTTGTTCCATTATGGTATTATACATTTTTTCATAACCTCGTCCACTCCTATGTATGGCAATTGTGTTTGTTTGGTTTTGTTTGTATGCTTCTTCACTAAAATATGGTTCGATGCTCATTGTGTGACTCCATTCACCTCCACAGATATTTAAGAAGTTATTTTTATTGACATTACATTTATTGGGAAGTTTTTATTGTATTTTAGTAGTTAGTTTTTTTAATCCTTTCATTCTGTTTAACACTAAAATGAATAACTTTCTTTTGAGAGGGATTGCACTATCAAAGCTTGTAAGATTAATTTTCTACGGTAGGTTTGAAGGGTTGTGGATGATTTGTCTCCCGTTTTTATAAGATTCTGAAGGACTCTGTGGCAGAACATTTTTGCTAAAATACTTTTTTTGGTATGGTTACTTGCTAGTATATCAAGATTTATAGGAGCAGTTTTAGCAGTAGTGGTAGCCGAATTCTTCTTAATCATTTTCTGTTTAGTTTTATATTTTGGTAGATGAGGCAAAGTTTCTGTACTGGAAGCTTGTTTTTGTTCGCTAAATGAATGTATTAGCTGTTTTGTTTGAACTTTTTGTACAAACTCTGGTAGAGATGGATGCTTATTTTGGACACTTTTATTTTGATTTGTTCTACTTCTGTGTTGCTTTCTACAGACTTACTTTTTGGTAAGCATTCTTTGGGGTCTGTTGAAAAAAAAAAGAAGGTTTGGGTTGGGCCGTTCTGCAGTGTTTGTGTACTGTGTGCATAAGTGTCTGAGTATGATGGGAAAGATGTAAGTGATGGCGTTTGATTGTGCATTGGGCAGCTACAATTAGTTGGGAAGACTATTCTTCTATCTGTGTGTTACTAAACTAGTGGTGAGGAGAAGCATTAATAGTGAACCTAATGGTATAAAATTAAAACAGTTCTTTGTTTTGTAATACTAACATTCTAGGGGTTGAGTATGTTATTTGTGTTCCAAAAAACAGGGATTTGTGTACCATTCAGCCTGCTAATCCCTGTGGGCAGAATGGTTCAGAAATCTCATTTTTTTTTGGTGTGCAAATTACATGAATGAACCACACAGTGTGTTTGAAGAACAGTAAGAATATTAAGATAGTATTGTACTTACTCTTTTTTTTGGGGAATGAGCAGGTTTCTTCGGATATGTTGTTTGTAATTCAGATGTTGCTGATTTTCAGGAGAGTGGTCCTCACTGCAATTGTTAAAGAAAGAAGTTAGTAATTTTGTGTGTTTATATCACTGATGTTAATGTAGACGTTGATTTTTATCTTTTTGTAGTAGTATTCTTGTTTGATATCTGAACATAGTGTATGCATGCATTTCATTTGACTATGTGCAGCCTTTATATTTCATTTACAATATTTTAGTTCAACATGCTTTGCAATTGAGTAGAATTTTAAGTGTATGAAATTCACTTGTTTTTTTGAAGTTGTGTTGTAGATAGCAGACAGGTTTGGAAGTGACAGTTGATTATAGTAGATGGGAAAAATGTCAATAAGTTCATTTTATAGGTTATGTAGGTTTAGTGGTGTTACTCTGTTTATATGCATTCATAAGAGTTGTACATGTACATACACGCCAACATTTTGTAGCAGCTGGGAGGGAGATTCTCTCTGAGCAATCGGGAGAGCTGAATTTCCCCGTTAGAATGCATTGGGATTAGAATTATTTTACGAGGGAGGCAGTACAAAACAGCAACATTTTTGCTAATGAAATCGGGAGTCTCCCGCCCAAATCGAGAGGGTTGGCATGTATGCATGCACTGTGAATACAATATCGGGAACATTTATTTTTCCCATAGGATTGCATTGGGACTAGCATTAATTTAGATGGGAGATAGTAAAAAATAGTGCGATTTTTCAATGAAAAATCAGGAGTCTCGTGCCTAAATCGGGAGGGTTGGCATGTATGTATATGTTATGCAGGTTTAGTGGCATTACTCTGTTTATATGGATTCAAAGGAGTTGTACATGCACTGTGATAAAATATGCATACCTGTAGTTTGTATTCATGCATGTGGATGTGAAAGGAGCTGTAAGTAGAAATCTTGGAGAGTTGTAGAGTAGTTTTTGGATTAGGTGCTTTCCAATGATATGAGACTTGTACTCAGAGTGATCAACAGCACATTTGAAGTATGGAACTCTGATGATGGAGTTAGATGTAGAGGTATTGGATGTGACTGGTGGATGGTTGTGTGACTGCTTAGCTGTATCCAATGAGGGAATGGAACCGAGAGTGATTTGGAAAGGGTAGAAGGGCTGGTAAGACTTATGCGCCGCGCAGACACCACAGCTGTTCGCGGATAGGGCGTGCCACATCCAGGGTTTTCTAGCAAATCCAGTATGGAAAGGGGACTGTAGGGATCATCCAATCAGATATTGACATTTTGGACTTGTGTAGAAAGAAACTGTGTGTAGTGAATATGGCAGAGGTGGAGAAAGTCTGGGTGTTGGTGCTCGGAGATATCTTTGTGCATGCTTTACAGCAGTATGCTCAATGTAGGCATGTGGCAAACAATTTTGATGTTAAAGGAGTGGAGGTGGTGTGGAGCGCTGGGCCTGATTGCAATGTAGACCGAATTCTACAAGTTTGTGAAGATATGGGCAGGCTGAACAGTCCCCGTCTGGTAGTTTTGCACTATTATGCTTTCCATTTGGGCTACGTCAGTGCCCCTACTTTGTTGGCAGATTTGGAACAGTTGGTTCAAGCAGTAATGAACATCCTTCCAAATGTGACAGTAATATTTTCTGGATAACTACCTAGGGCAATATGGGACAATAGTTATGTTTTTTGTCCTCAGCAACACATTGCTAGGTGTGCAGTCAATCGAGACATGTCTGCTTTCATGCTTATAGCTGGTATGTTTTTCTGTAATAATGAGAATATTGATTAGAGTAATGCTGTTTATTTTGAAGAAGATGGCATTTCCTTATCTTTTTTGGGAAATGCCATGCTGTTTTGGAATGTAAGGGTTGCTTTGGAGAAGGTTATGTGAAGATTTTAGTAGTAAAGTAAGAAGAAAAAAAACCCAAAAAATGCAAAATAACAGGTGTCTGTTAGGCATCTGCAAAAAATACAAAAAAATGGCTCTTTTCAGAGCCAACCTCAAATGGGAAATGGGGCAGACTATTTAAATTTACATTCACCACACTGAGATTTTCGATATGTCCGCAGACATGGCAGTAGTATGTGGCAAGCGCGTATTACATACGGGGATTCTGGGGTGAAGAGGCATGCAAATGAGAATGAGCAGAGATAGAGATTGGTGAGTAAAATTTATTAGAGTAATGCTGTTTATTTTGAAGAAGATGGCATTTCCTTATCTTTTTTGGGAAATGCCATGCTATTTTGGAATGTAAGGGTTGCTTTGGAGAAGGTTATGTGAAGATTTTAGTAGTAAAGTAAGAAGAAAAAAACCCCCAAAAAATATAAAATAACAGGTGACTATCAGGCATCTGCAAAAAATGCAAAAAAAAGGCTCTTTTCCGAGCCAACCTCAAAGGGGAAATGGGCACACTATTTAAATGAACATTCACCACGCTGAGATATTTGATATGTCCGCAGACATGGCGGTAGTCCACGGCCAGCGCATATTACATCCAGGGATTCTGGGGTGGAGAGGCATGCAAATGAGAATGAGCGGAACGAGGGATTGGTGATTAAAATTTACTGAGTGTGTTGTGTCAGGAGAGATTTTGTCAGAACGTCTTTTTCCTGAGAGTAGAACAGATAGCTCTGGCAGTTTGTTTCCGAAAACAGATTATCTGGATTTTGGGAGACTCATGGATACATTGGTTGGAGGTGCATGCAGAACGTTGTGGAGTAGTTGCAGATCTTGGATTCCCTCATGTGGAAGTGCATTGGCATGGAGTGCGTAGAATGAAGTGGCTGGACTTGGTACCTCTCTGTGCTACTTTAGAGACAGAGCATCATCCAGACATAATTATAATTCATTGTGGATGGAACAGTTTAGGACATGTGTCTGGAATTTCTTTGCAATTTGCAATGAAAGAAGGACTTGGGAAGGTCATGGATATGTTTCCAAATTCACAAGTAATTTTTTCTCGTATTCGCAAAGACAAATGTGGCTGCGTTCTTCTTCATTTGGTCCACAAATGGAGAAAGCGAGGCGTAATGTCAATAAGGCTGTTTATGCCTTTCTAAGAGATTTTGGCATGTCCTATTTTCACAATGAAAATATTATGTTTCGTAGCACATACATTTTTTTCGCAGAGATGGAGTCCATCTTACCTATGCTGGCAATCAGATTTTTCTGAGAAATGTACAAAATGCATTGCAACCTTTTTTGGAATTACAGTCATCTATTTTGCTGTAGATGTTGACGATTTTAAGTTTTTCAAACACACAAAAACACCACCAAAAGGCTCTTTTCAGAGCCACCACTTCCTCCCAGAGAAAAGTGCATTGGTTTTGCTAGGGCAGCACCCTAAAACTTTATATGTCCTAGGACTGTATTATTATTGGATTTTTGTTGTTTTATATTTTTTTTGTTTTTTTACACATGACACACTAGGAGAGGAGGGGAAAGAAGGGTAAGGAATGGACACCGACCACGGGGATATGAAAGGGCAGGTGGAGAGAAGAAGATGTAGGGTGGGCCTTACTTAGGTAGGTAGCAGGTCTTCTGGTGCTCCGTGACCGTAGTCTCGAAAGCACTTCAAAGACTCTCTCCCTGCAGAGTACTGCGTCGCAGTACATACACAATATTGTGACCCTCGAAAGGAAAGGGTCAACAGTATCGCGAATGGCCTGTGAAGCAGCTGGAGGGATGCGCTCTTCCACAGGAGTGTCTCTTGTGGTGAGAGGAGCGGAAACAGAGGATGCTGTAGAGGAACTCAACCTACTATGTTTATCACAAGGTACAACCTTGCGAATGTCCCCACTGTGGAACGACGTTAAGTGTCGCTTCATGGATGTCGTACCAAAGCTGTACGAACCACGTCTCCCATGACTCAGCACCATTTTGCACTGTTTGCAGGTGACCTTGTTCGCACATGCTTTTGGTACGTTACCATGAATGGCAAACAACCAAACAACCACCACACCCAAGACTCCCGGCGAATGCTGGCAGTAGGGAGTTACTCAACCTCATTCGCTTCATCCTCTTCATCCTCATTCTCTACATCCTCGTGCCTGTTCCCCTCTGCAGGCCCTTGGGGAGGTGGTGGTGGTGGTGGTGGAGGGTTTGGGGGTAGTACTGAGGCAGATGCAGCAACAGAAGCCATGGATGCCATCAGGGTTGATGAGATAATCTCAGCAAGAGCCGCAAAGGCAGCAAAAGTCAATTTGCAATAGCCAGAAGTACAATGAAGATCAGCTCTGGGTTATGGCCTTTTATAGGGGTGGAGGGGTGCACTTCGTGAACAGATCGAACACCAAAAAAGGTTGTCAGGTGTATCGACCCACGTTCAAGTTATTATGCTCCAAGCCCACATTGCGCCAGAATCCAGGAAAACCGTGCAGTTTTTGCGCAAACCAAAATGGTCACCTGACCCGCCACCCACCAGTGCGAGCGTGATGGGCCAGAAGCGCCATGAGTGAAACGTGGTGCCAAAAGAAAAACAGCAGTGCCTGTTAGCTGAAAAAGCACTTTGAAATCACCTTTGTTTCTCTGAATGCAAGCTCAAAATGCCTATTTCAAACATTGCAAGATATTCAAAAATCTTACTGAACACCAGCAGACGTCTGGTAGAATGAAGTCTTGTGTGCATCCAAAATTTGGAAAAATGAAGAGCCTAAAATAATGTTCATAACAAAACTGGCTGAGCTGTGGATGTCAGCAGCTTAAGTGAAATGAGATTTAAAGCCACTAAAATCGAAATGTTTAAAATAAATGAGTGACCTACTTTTGAGTGTCACATAGGTTGCAACTGCTTAAATGTCATGGTTTTGAACTTAGAATCAGCGTTCTAGCTGCATGTGTCAAAATTGTAAGTTTGATTTGAATGTAGAAAAACTGGAACAACAGTGACATTTGGTTGAAGCCTGGCTTAAAGGGACTGAATTCTGCCTGGCAACAACCTCCGACAGGAGTAGAAACTTGCCCAGTGACTCTATTCACAGGCCAGGCCTCCCTTCTGCTGCCCACCAAAAGGAGATCACACCTCTCTGATTGAATGAGGGGAGGAGTACCTGTGAGCAGGGAAACAGAACAATGAACTTCCCTTTGCTCCAAGCAATTTCTAAATCAGGGGGTCGTAAATGGCTTCCTCTTGGAAGGAAATGGGTTGGACACTGCCTCTGTGAGCCAGCTGAGCTTGGAGAAAGTGGACAAACCAGAAATTCCCCCATGTGCTTTGGGAAACCACACCCCTCTGGGCCAGAGCATAATTTTAGAAAGATGGATTATTCATAGTACATAATCGTCAAAAATTATATCAATAATATCATTATTTCTGTGATTTTTCTGTGCACATTTTAAGAGATGTTAGGACTCTGTGGTATGTTCTGGGGGGTAATAGCGGAAAATAGGGTATTACTCCAAATGTATGTATGTTAAAATCTGACACTTCATCATCTGATGCCCATACTCCTTGCGCACAATTGTGTAAATTCTGGAAAAGTTTAGACGTTGTGTTCTGGATGAAAAGGGCAGAATTCTGTCAGAAGTGAACACAACATCTTACAAAGACAGGGATTGGGTGGTTTGGTGCTACAGAAACTATGTTAACTGGACATATAATGTTAGAAAAATTGTACATAGATAAATATGCATTTGGATCAAAAATAGATTTGTGTGCAAAGTGACAAGGGGAGGATTCTGTGACCCATAAACATACCTCATCACGATGACACTCCATTTCCTTCCCCCAATCATGGGAGAGAGGAGAAGTTGGCTAAGGATATGTTGTGAGGGGCAGGCTTAGTTATGCCCCCGCACACACCCATTTTCAAAAGACATAAAAAGAGCCACTGAGACCCAGATAGAGACATTCACTTTCCACTTCAAACTGATTTCTTGCAAAGCGCTTTGTCAGAAGACTCCAGAACCAGAACTTAGAATCCAAACTTCAGAACTTGCAGCAGAGAGGCCTAGTCCAAAAGCTGAATCCTTCTCAGCAGGCCTCAGAATCCAGCCACCTAACCAAACTATTCAACAGCCGGGCTATGCTGTTCACTTCTGGCTAGAACTTTTGCCGGAACCAGAGAACCAGACCAGACCGCGGTGCCAGTACCAGACCCAGAAAGCAGAGCTGTATCCAAACTGCAGACCAGACCCAGACCAGACCGCTGTGCAGTGCCAAGAACTTTTGCCAGAACCAGAGATCCAGACCAGCAGAGCAGAGAGAACCCCGTCTAAACCTGTTGACCAGATCTGTGACGAGGCCCATTCCTTCCAAAATTAGGAGTGAGTATCCAGCCAGAACTGTGCAGAACCAATCTCTTAGTTTAAAATAATCTAATTCAAAACAATTCAACCTGCCTAGAACTGCATTAGAAATCGTGTGTTCATTCTGTGATTTCAAAGCTGTGAAAGTGTCATTTGACTTTCTACTCCTTGTAGATTTTTCGGTAATCGCGCTCGACGCATTCGGAAAAAGTGCCGCGAATTGCAATTTGACTCAAACTTCTTCACCTGTCAAAAATTGCTGTCTTTTGCTCCCATTGCTGAAATTCGTTTTCAACCTGATAATCCCTCTTGAATCATTGCTAGTGTTGACCTGAACTAATTCAAAGTAGCTGTCACCCACCCTGAATCTCCTATAGGGAATTAAAATCATTTTTAGCATATTTTCACTTCATTGCAAATCATATTAAAAGTATTTCTGCATGTTTTAAAAGCATACCGGTTTCTCTAAGCTTCCTAGGAGGGAACTAGAATTTGTATTGCATTTGATTATATTCCTGAAAATTGTGTGCTCTCCTTAAATCTCTTTATATTGCATAGGGGGGAGTGAATTGCCACAAGGGGAAAATGATTATATTATCTCTTGTTGAAACCATATCAGTTTATCTCTGTGCTGCATTCTTTTCCATCATTGCATTTCCTTGAAACCATAAAGTATTCTCAGCTACCTTATCTTTTCTATACCAACTCCTAAGCAATTAAAAAAGTGTGCTAGTGTAATATTATCCTTTGTTGATCACTGTCATATTCCTAAGGGTGCTATCAAATATTAATTTATTCATAAAAGTGATATATATATATATATATATATATATATATATATATATATATATATATATAGTTTAATTTGTAAAATAAATCTTTTAATTTGCAAACAAACCTACTTCTTGGCTCAGTGAGGTCAGGGCGAATCAAAGAGAGGGGCATTATACAAGGGTTTATCATCCAGATCTATGAACTTGTCATAAAAATATATGAATAAGGGCTTCCCTTGGGCATCCCAGACTAGGCATTGAATTAGTTGGAGTGTTGAATTGAAGTCACTTAACAGAGTGGGGGCTCGTCCGGGATGTCTGGATTAGTTCTACCACTTGTGCAGTTTAATACAGTGTGCTAACTGATAGGATACATAAATCCTGTTGTATCACCACGCTGTGTTACACTGTAAAATCACCCCTCAAAAGAAGGACGCTCTAAGGAGACGGTCTGTTTTGCAAAATAAAATACAAACTTCTGTAAATCAGGAAGGAAATCAATTTCCAGAATGACGACCTTGGTAGATATCGAAATAGCCAGAGAGCTCCTCTTACATAAGCTATTTGTGAGAGGCGAATGGACGGAACAGGACTAGACGGTGTGGTTGCAGGCAATCGTGCCCCAGATCACTGCAACAGGGTCAGACAAATGGAGAGATCAGGGTCCATTACATGTGGCCCTGAGTGAACTATATATGGCCCCTAAAGCCGAAGATGAGCACAACAATATTGTCAGGATAGCAGCATATTTATATTTATATATGGGAGCCATACAGGACAAATGTGCTGAAGGCCAAGATCTGGCAAATAGGCAACAGATGGCATTAGAGAAAGCCCAATCGGACTTGGTCTCTTCCGAGCAGAGGCTGCAGATGAGCCAGGAGTCAGAAAATGATAGTAGGCAGTATATCATTAAAATAAAAGAGGATATGGGTATCCTGCAACAGGAAAAGTCTGACCAGGATACCAGATTTCTGGCCTTGCAGAAGGAGTACCAAGAAGGTTTGGACTCCCTACTGCAGAGCCAGAAAAAGCTGGAGCAACAACTGGACTTCAATAGGGCATGCACAGAACAGGTAGTCACCCTGCAAAGCCACCTAGATAGGGAGAAGGCAGAGAGCAACACACTGATTCTGAAAGACCTGGATACCTAGACAGAATTTGAGGAAGAGCGCCAGAAAGCTGGTACCCTTAAAAGGCAGAGGGACGACCTGGCGGCACAGATGCAGGCTCTTAGTCAGGAAACGGACACCTTAGGCCAGGAAGTCTACCAATTAAAAGGAAAAATTGAAGAAAATAACTTGGCCCTCCAGGGACTGGGTGACCTCCAAAAAGAGCATCAGAACTGGTTAGAGCACATCAGGAGGGTGGAAGATTCTCTGGCAAGAAAGGAACAGGCCAGTAGGGATGGTACCCAGGAGGTAACCCTCCAGCAAAGACTTGCCCAGTACTCCAGGACCAACCAGGAGGCACAGAGAGAAAATGAGGCTCTCTGTCAGCACAATGATAGGCTCAAGCAGCAGGCAGCCTACAGGAGAGAATGATAGAGTCTAGTAAAGCCTTAACTGAGGAACTGAAAGCACAGGCTCTTGCATGGCAACAGGGAGCAGGGGCTGATAGAGATGAGGTTCACTGGGAAAGGGAAACACCTGAGCATAACCTCAGGAGCCCTAGTACCAGAGGCCTTCATCTCTCCAGTCCCTGGACTCTGCCACCCCCATGTCCCCTGGCACACATGAGCACAGGGCCACAGGGATGGCAGATTACTATCCAGCCAAAAGTATGGGGCTCATAGGCCAGTACCACCCAGGAATGGATGGGCGGGCATCCGGGTATGGGCACCTAAGTACAGTGCAATTTAGTGTGGAACCCCAGGAGAGTAGGCCCAATAAGGGCATCCTAAAAACCTCTGCCCAGTTAGGTCAGTGGGGGGGTACTCATCAAATCCTGGCAGCAAGGAGGGATCTGAAGACTCCCCTGACCGTCACAGGACACAGGAGACCAGGTCCCCACATTCTGCCAGCCATTCCCAGGCTCGCAGAATCCAAGAAAACCTGGAAGATCAGACGGGCACCTCTGGGAGCAGTGCTTCTGAGTCAGAGAATGAATGGACCAGGGTTACCTGAACCAAAAAGGCCAATAAGGCAAAAAGGGCCTTGCTTACGGACCCCTTAAAACAGATTAAGACAATAAGGAGTGTCATCACCCCTTATCACAAGAATGCCAAGTATTCTGTTTGGGAACACTTGGAGCTTTACGAGCAAATGTTGGAGACTTTCCATTTGAAGGACAGCAGTAGCTGCATCCAGTATGTAAAATGGACATTCTCCCCAGAATACTCCAGTTTCTTTGCGGGGCTGGAGGACCAAAACCATTCAAGATGGTCCACATGTAGGGCGGCCATCTTGAAACATTTTTCTGTTCACTGGAATCCCCAAGAGGCTTGCAAGGCAGCCTACAATTTGCAATGTGGGGAGGATCAGGCCCCACAAGAATTTGTGCAGGAATTGAAGCGTGCCTTTGTGCAGACTACCAAAAGGGTGCGCACGGACAGTAAAGAGTTTGCAAAAAACGTTTTTCCATGCCTTACCCAAAAACATAATGACCCAGCTAGTGAGAGATTTTCATGAGAAAAGGTCACTAGACTGGGTCATTGAACAGGCTACCCGGATCTATGAGGTGCAGAAGCCCATAGAAAATAAAAAATAACGCCCAGAAAAGCCCCAAATCAAAAAGAACCCCTGCTGCTGCCAAGGTGGTAGAGGTAAAGGTTGCCCCCATTTTAGATTTGGAGATGGGGGGCCTAAAAACCTGCCTGCACTGAATAACTCTCAGCCCAGAAGGCCCTCGGGCCAATCACAAACAGGGAGTCAAGGAGGTAGTCCCACAAATGGGATCCCACAGTCCCCTGATTATGTAAGTCCCCGTTACATGGGAAACCAACCCATCCTGGGTTATGTGTAGACTCCTCCGGCCCAAGGGGGGGGATCCAGCCAAGCAGCTAACCCAGGGAACTCCCCTCCTAACTTCCCACAAGAGGGCAGAAATTCCCCAAATAGTGGGCAGAATTTTTTTTCCCAGGGATCCACCCAATTTCCAACCCCAAAATCACCCATCCTTCTATCCCAAATTCCCTCAGTACAGACCACTTAATCCGGAGAGGGGAGGCCAAGGGTGGAGGGGTACCCAAATCTTCCCAACCCAGGGTACTACCAGAGAAGTGATAGCTACCCTTCCCGGGATCAGCCCAGGGGAGAAAATAGAACCCTGTATCAGCCTGAGCAGGTTTCACAGTTAGAACGCCAGGTCCAAAGTATGGCACGGGATCTGGGTCACATGCTGAGGGTGCAACAGAACCCTCAGATGAGCATGCCGGCACAGAATGCCCCAAACTCTGGGCCTGGCACTCCAGAACAATGACGGGGCAGCACCCCGACAACCCACCGGTTCCCAGGGAGGAGGCACAAGGGGAAGGGGCGTGTAAAGCCTTGGAGGAAGCTTCCTTCCCCACTTGTAAACAGCCCCTGGAAACCCAGGAACCGGAAACAAAATCTCCTACCCCTGAAAGTCTGCCACCCGAGGAGCAGAGAGGAGGTAGGAGAAACAAAGGACCCAAACAGACCCAGTTTATGGAGGAGTTACAGATCTTCCAATTTGAGGGAGAGGGATCCACAGAGGATCCTGGGAAAAGGATCTTCTCCTTCAGAGATGGGGGAACTCCTCCCAAAGAAAAATGGGTCCCTAGAGATCCAAATCCAGACTGGGTAGATGTGGGGACTGAGCTAGCGCCGCCCATCATCTCATCCCAGAACCAACAGCATCAAAATCCCCTGGTTCAAACCCATCCTGGTGACTACCTCCAAAAATGGGGGGCGGCACAGAACCGGAACCAGGGGAACCCACAACGGCTCTGATTTCCAGTTGCCAACTTTTCCTTGCAGATTCCCAGGACTCACCACAGAATTCTGCCCAAATTTCTTCTGTTTGCATGTCCAAAACCAGAATACTGGCCCGCCAGTTGTCCAAAAATGTGCATTATCTGTGCCCCCTTGAGGAGAAGGAGGGAAGATACTATGCCCCAGTACAAGTACAGGGGCAGGGTACAATTTTGGCACTGGTGGACAATGGATCCCAAGCTACCCTTCAGTCCAAAAGAGCCTTTTATGAACTAAATGCAGGAAGGGGGGAGAATTACCGTATTCCCCTCACCTCTCTTCCTGGACAACTTCGAACTTTGACGGGAAGGAAATTCCCATCGAGGGGACTGCAGATTTGGACATTAAAATTGGGCGATACAAGGTGAAACACCCGGTCATAGTAGTGACTCCAGAGGGCACCCCTTGTTTACTAGGAAATGACCTCCTGAGAAGGTTGTCACCCCTAAAAGATTGCGTAAACAAGGTTCTCTGGACCCAGACTAGCCGACCAATAAAAATAAAACAGAGTGTCAACCATGTTAGTTTAAACGGCACATGCCACATGGTTGAACAAAAATCTGACCAAGTAGAATTTCCCTTGCAGAACAACAAAATTCCAGACGTGACAGTAATAGCAGTAGGACAACAGGCTGGTGATGGGGGGTCCTCTCTATTTCTGAAAATCAACCTTCCTTCCAGTTTAAGGTGGTATTCCACACTGGAAGGAAACACTCTGAAATTCTTTAGTAATCCACAATCAGACATTCCCATTCCAATGGTCCAGAAAGATGTGAAATCATCTCAGAGCCTGGCTGATATTCAGCAAATTGGAGAGCAGTTGGTCATCCCTGTTCAGTTAAATGATGGGAAGGACTTTGTTCTCGCCCGAGTGTGTGTGAACAACGGTAAGAGCTTCATCAGCGAAGCCATGTTCTGCCAACTCCCAAAAGATCCAGCCCTTCCCACATTCAAACTGATAGACAAATGGGAAATGGATCTGGAAACACCCAACTCCAAACATCTCCTGCCAAGCAGGTGTATGCTCAAAATCTCCATTGGCAACAAGAGCAGAGTCCATAATTGTTGGGTCACGCGAGACGTCACTGCCGCCTTTTACTTAGGCAGTGACATTCTCAATCGATTTGCCATTAGTTAGTTTGAATCTAATAAACTTCAAAGCTTGGTCCCGATTAGCAGATAATCCCATGGGCTTTGATGATCCAGAAAAAGCATTTAGGTCAGCTCAATTGCTACCTTATGCAGTTGAAATTCAGATTAAAGAGGAAGTCACCATCCCAGAAAGGACCCGACAATTATCCCTCGAAGTGACAGTTAAAAGAGGACAAAAATTGAAAAACCCTGATGCTTATATTCATCTAAATGCTTCTCTCCAACAGCAAGGGTTGGGGGTAAAGCCTACACCATTAGTCAACATAGAACATGACACCATTCCAATAGAGGTGGATAACAGTGACTTAAAGAGTATTACTCTAGCCGCAGGCACCATTATTGGAATGGCGATTGATGACCAACATTTCTCCATTAATTTAGGAAATGAACTGTTGGGACCAATCCCCAAGGAATGTGTTGACAGTGACAGTGATGACAATACAACACCAGACAGGATCTTTACCCGGCATGGGGGGAACTTCCTGGTGTACACTTCCTGCCCTTATGGTAAGGAAGATGTGACTTGTGACTTCAGAAGGGATGAGGTGATTTTCCAGGTCCATGAGGGCTGCCTTTCCCACCTGAAGCCTCCAGTCCAAATCAGCACTCTGACCAGGGACTTCTCCACCCAGCTGGAGGAGGCCGCTGAGATAGCAAAACCAGAAGTCTTTCCAGGCTTCAGGCAGATGGTGGAAGAGAGAGTCGACCGAGCTGATGCCTGTGTGACTCTGGAACAGAAGCAAAAGTTGAAACAAGTTTTCTTGGATTTCCAAGATCTCTTTGCGGTAGACTCATATGACTGTGGTCACACCGACATCCACACAAAAACAATTCCCACAGACCCTGGTATGACTCCAGTGTTTGTGAAGCAATATCGCTTGCCTCTCGCATCCATGGAGTCCCTTACTGAAATAATTAAGAACCTTGAGTCCCGGGGAATAATCCGTCCAGTACACAGAACCTTCAATAATCCGGTGCTGGGAATATTGAAGCCAAATGGCCAGTGGAGACTCTGCGCCGACCTTAGGGAGCTCAACAAATGGGTCCATACTTCCTGATGGCCTCTTCCCTACATTGACCAAGGGCTGGCCCAGATCCAGGGGTCACAGGTATTCACTGCAATAGACCTAACCAATGGATACTGGACTGTGCCTGTCAGTAGGGAGGACCAATACAAGCTGGCTTTTACCTTTGGGGCCAGCAGCACACATGGACCTGGACTCCCTTCGGATACCTCAACTCCGGCAATGAATTCAACATTTTCCTACACAAGGCCATGCCCGACCTGGGTGTAAGGGGCAACCTGGCTTCTGAAGATAATGTCCTCATCAAAAGTTAATCTGTGGAGGAACAAATAGCAGAGATCTGTTATGTTCTGACACAGTTGAGGTCCGCCGGAGCAAAACTTTCCTTTCAGAAAGCACAGTGGTGTAGAGCCCGTGTTAATTTCTTGGGGCATGAGATTACTCCTCAGGTTCTCTGTCCCCAGGAAAAGAAAGTGGATGCACTTCAGAAACTAAAAGACCCCACAACTCTGCGGGAGCTAAGGAGCCTCCTTGGACTGACTAATTACAGCAGAAAGTTCATTGAGGGCTACGCAGAGATCACCAGAACTCTGATTCATCTTTTGAAGGGGGGTCAAGTGGGAATGGGGTCCAGAACAATCCGAGGCAGTAAGACAGCTCAAAAGAAGCTTCTCACAAGTGCCTTGCCTAGCTTACCCTGTCAGAAACAAGGAGTTTTTCTTGGAGACAGGGTTCTCTAATACATGCTTGACTGCAGTAATATATCAAAAGCATGACAAGGTCAATAAAGTAATCTCCTATGCGAGCAAAACTTTATCCTCTGTGGAGGAAAAATTCAACGATTGTGAGAAGGCACTCCTGGCAACGGAGTGGGCATTGAAGAATTACCACCCGTTTATCCAGGGGGAACACATCATAGTGGAGACTCCACACCAGCCTCTGCAATATCTCTAAATTGACAGAATCCGGGCCGGAAATGTGAGTAATTCCAAATTACTTCCTGGATTCTGTCAATGCAAGGCTTTCCTGTGGAGCTCAGACATGGCCAAAACAAGAAGAGTCCCCTCGCGCAAGGTCTGGCTGACTTGCATGATAGTGCCAGAGAAAACTGTCTCGAGAACGAAAGGCTAAAAATCAAGGACAACATGGAGGGATACATTAATTCCCCACACAAAGTCTTTGAAGAAGACAAGTGTGAGGGAATGTCCACTGTCTATGTGGATGGATGCTCTTACCATGTTGACAACAACGGGGAAAAAGAACTAGTGGCCGGCGTAGGGAATGCATGGGTGAATGAGTCCCCAGATCCCTCCGCTGGATACAAGATTGATCCCCGAAGTAGTCAGGTGGCAGAGTTGATGGCTGTGCATCAAGCCACCCTCACTGCTGTCCAACATCAACTCCACGAACTGGTCATAATCACAGATTCAGATTTTGTACGGAACGGGTTCGTGGAGCACCTGGTTAATTGGAAAACCAGAGGCATGTTATGTGCTAATAACAAACCCTTTAAACATGGGAAGTTAATTCAAAACATTGATGATCTGGTCACCGTGAATGGGATGACCATCTATTGGAAGAAGATCAAGGGTCATTCCAAAGTAGAGGGACCAGACAAAACTGGAAATGACTTAGCTGATCAGCTAGCCAAAACCGGGGCCATCCAAGGGAATCTAATAGAGATTGAGTCCCTTTTGGGGGAGATCCGGGTCACTGCTATCACTAGGTCCCAGACGTATGCTCACAATGATCTTTCAACTGCACAATGGAGTAAGGAGACCCCAGATGCTGATTTGATAATGACTCAGAAGGGGGATCCAATAATTGGTAAGTTTTACCAACACATTGAGGACCCTGAGAACTTTCCCCTGACAGATACCGATTACATTGGGAAAGAGGACCTTACAGTGTTGATGAAATGTCCAAAAATGTTCCGAATCCAATACGGTTTGTTGGTAAGGAAATCCCAAGCTGGCCATGATCAGTGGGTGGTCCCTACCTCATTCCGAAGCCTGATGTTAAGTCAAGCCCATGATGCGGCCACTTCCGGTCATAGGGGGTTTCATACAACACTTGAGATCTTAAGAGAGGTTGCATACTGGCCACACATGGGGCAGGACCTCAAACAATACTTGAAGGGGTGTCTTGTGTTTGCACAATTTCAGCCAACATCCCTCACACACCATGCGCCTCTCCAAAAGAGGGGGATGACACTGCCATGGTCAGATTTGCAAGTCGACTACATAGGGCCCATGATTCGCTCATCTAGGGGAAATAAGTACATGTTGATGCTGACATGCTTATTTACTAAATGGGTGGAATGTCTCCCAGCCCAAACTGCAAGGCAGAAACAGCAGCTGCCCTGATGATCAATCACATGTTTTCCTGTTTCGTGTACCCCAAAGGATCGAGTCAGACAGAGGTAGCCATTTTACCAGCGAAGTAATGACCAAGATGTGGGAGATACTGGGGGTTAAAAGGAAGCTACATATTCCTTACCGGCTAGCATCTTCTGGTGCAGTGGAGGGATACAACAGAACCAATGTGAGCATTTAAAAAAAGTTTGCGCCAGATTCTGGGCCAAGTTGTGATATTCAATTACCTCTTGTCCTAATGGCCATCAGAGCTACCCCTTGATCTGCAACTAAAATGTCACCATTTGAGCTGATGACTGGATGCAGGATGGTGCTTTCCCAGCAATTGCTCTACAGGACCCAAGAGCAAACCTTGATCAATGCCTCCACAACTCATGAGTATGTTGAAAATTTAAGGTAATACCTCCAACATGCTTTTGCCTATGCTCAGCAAAACCTAGAAAGATCAGCCGATAGCATGAAGACTCACTATGATTTGAAGACTACTAGGAAAGAATACAATGTAGGGGAACAGGTTTATCTATACAATTTCCAAAGGAACCAGGCCAAACAGCAGAAATTTCTGCCTACATGGAAGGGACCCTTTGAAATTGTAGACAAGATCTCCCCAGTCGCCTACAAGATCTGCATCCCCAAAGGCAGTTTGGCGGAAGGGGAAGAAAAGTGGGTCCATATAAATCAGCTAAAGTGTTGCCATCCAAGGCACACTCTGCAGCAACTGGAGGTGTCCTCTGCAATCCCAGAGGTGGCCGCTCCAGAGTAATACAAGTCCAACCCTAAAATATTCCACATATAGCCTATAAAATTCTATGATTCTTGAATGCAAATGTCTCCTGATGTATAAAATGTATATGTTCGCCCCACCATTAATAGTGGTGGGGAAATGTCTACGAATATGTTTCTGCCGCTTTTGCTTTGTCATCCTAGGTGAGGAGAGAGATAAACCATGGAGACTGCCCAAGAAGGATGACCCAGGGAACGGGAGCAAAGATCCGAGGGGCCCGAGGTACCGCCCGAAACTCCCATCAGGACCGGCGAGGAGAACCGATCGATCCACCCAGATGGAGGAAAAGATGCTGAACTGTGCCATCTGCAGAATCAGAAGAAGATGATGCAGACATCACAGCGCATGGATCAAAACATCCTTTGCACCCGAAACCCCCCTCGACTCGAAATCAAAGTGCAGTTGGGCGGGGTGGCTTGTCAGGTGTATCGACCCACGTTCAAGTTATTATGCTGCAACATTTGGTGCTGTGGGCTTTGAAAATCCAAGATGGCCAAAAAGCCCACATTGCGCCAGAATCCAGGAAAACCACGCAGTTATTGAGCACACCAAAATGGTCGCCTGACCAGCCACCAACCAGTGCAAGCGTGATGGGCCAGAAGCGCCATGAGTGAAACGTGGTGCCAAAGGAAAAACAGCAGTGCCTGTTAGCTCAAAAAGCGCTTTGAAATCACCTTGGTTTCTCTGAATGCAAGCTCAAAATGCCTATTTCAAACATTGCAAGATATTCAAAAATCTTACTGAACACCAGCAGATGTCTGGTAGAATGAAGTCTTGTGTGCATACAAAATTTGGAAAGATGAAGAGCCTAAAATAATGTTCATAACAAAACTGGCTGAGCTGTGGATGTCAGCAGCTTATTTGAAATGGGATTTAAAGCCACTAAAATCGAAATGTTTAAAATAAATGAGTGACCTACTTTTGAGTGTCACATAGGTCGCAACTGCTTAAATGTCATGGTTTTGAACTTAGAATCAGCGTTCTAGCTGCATGTGTCGAAATTGTAAGTTTGATTTGAATGAAGAAAAACTGGAACTAAAGTGACATTTGGTTGAAGCCTGGCTTAAAGGGACTGAATTCTGCCCGGCAACTACCCCCGACAGGAGTAGAAACTTGCCCAGCAACTGTATTCACAGGCCTGGCCTCCCTTCTGCTGCCCCACCAAAAGGAGATCACACCTCTCTGATTGAATGAGTGGAGGAGTACCTGGGAGCAGGGAAACAGAACAATGAACTTCCCTTTGCTCCAAGCAATTTCTAAATCAGGGGGTCTTAAATGGCTTTCTCTTGGAAGGAAATGGGAGGGGCACTGCCTCTGTGAGCCAGCTGAGCTTGGAGGAAGTGGACAAACCAGAAATTCCCCCATGTGCTTTGGGAAACCACACCCCTCTGGGCCAGAGCATAATTTTAGAAAGATGGATAATTCATAGTACATAATCGTCAAAAATTATATCAATTATATCATTATTCCTGTGATTTTTATGTGCACATTTTAAGAGGTGTTAGGACTCTGTGGTATGTTCTGGGGGGTAGTAGCGGAAAATAGGGTATTACTCCAAATGTATGTATGTTAAAAATCTGACACTTCATCATCTGATGCCCATACTCCTTGCGCACAATTGTGTAAATTCTGGAAAAGTTTAGACGTTGTGTTCTGGATGAAAAGGGCAGAATTCTGTCAGAAGTGAACACGACATCTTACAAAGACAGGGATCGGATGGTTTGGTGCTACAGAAAATATGTTAACTGGACATATAATATTAGAAAAATAGTACATAGATAAATATGCATTTGGATCAAAAATAGATTTGTGTGCAAAGTGACAAGGGGAGGATTCTCTGACCCATAAACATACCTCATCACGATTACACTCCATTTCCTTCCCCCAATCAAGGGAGAGAGGAGAACTTGGCCAATGATAAGTTGTGAGGGGCAGGCTTAGTTATGCCCATGCACACACCCATTTTCAAAAGACATAAAAAGAGCCACTGAGACCCAGGTAGAGACATTCACTTTCCACTTTAAACTGATTTCTTGCAAAGCCCTTTGCCAGAAGACTCCAGAACCAGACCTTAGAATCCAAACTTCAGAACTTGCAGCAGAGAGGCCTAGTCCAAAAGCTGAATCCTTCTCAGCAGGCCTGAGAATCCAGCCACCTAACCAAACTATTCAACAGCCGGGCTGTGCTGTTCACTTCTGGCTAGAACTTTTGCCGGAACCAGAGACCCAGACCAGACCTCGGTGGCAGTACCAGACCCAGAAAGCAGAGCTGTATCCAAACCGCAGACCAGACCCAGACCAGACCGCTGTGCAGTGCCTAGAAGTTTTGCCAGAACCAGAGATCCAGACCAGCAGAGCAGAGAGAACCGCGTCTAAACATGTTGACCAGATCTGTGACGGGGCCCATTCCTTCCAAAATTAGGAGTGAGTATCCAGCCAGAACTGTGCAGAACCAATCTCTTAGTTTAAAATAATTGAATTCAAACCAATCCAACCTGCCTAGAACTGCATTAGAAATCGTGTGATTTCAAAGCTGTGAAAGTGTCATTTGACTTTCTACTCCTTATAGTTTTTTCCGTAATTGCGCTCAACGCACTCGGAAAAAGTGCTGCGAATTGCAATTAGACTCAAACTTCTTCACCTGTCAAAATCTCTGTCTTTTGCTTCCATTGCTGAAATTCATTTTCAACCTGATAATCCCTCTTGAATCATTGCTAGTGTTGACCTGAACTAATTCAAAGTAGCTGTCACCCACCCTGAATCTCCTATAGGGAATTAAAATCATTTTTAGCATATTTTCACTTCATTGCAAATCATATTAAAAGTATTTCTGCATGTTTTAAAAGCATACCGGTTGCTCTAAGCTTGCTAGGGGGGAACTAGAATTTGTATTGCATTTGATTATACCAAGACCAGACCTCGGTGGCAGTACCAGACCCAGAAAGCAGAGCTGTATCCAAACCGCAGACCAGACCCAGACCAGACCGCTGTGCAGTGCCTAGAAGTTTTGCCAGAACCAGAGATCCAGACCAGCAGAGCAGAGAGAACCGCATCTAAACATGTTGACCAGATCTGTGACGGGGCCCATTCCTTCCAAAACTAGGAGTGAGTATCCAGCCAGAACTGTGCAGAACCAATCTCTTAGTTCAAAATAATCTAATTTAAACCAATTCAACCTGCCTAGAACTGCATTAGAAATCGTGTGATTTCAAAGCTGTGAAAGTGTCATTTGACTTTCTACTCCTTATAGTTTTTTCCGTAATCGCGCTCAACGCACTTGGAAAAAGTGCTGCGAATTGCAATTAGACTCAAACTTCTTCACCTGTCAAAATCTCTGTCTTTTGCTTCCATTGCTGAAATTCGTTTTCAACCTGATAATCCCTCTTGAATCATTGCTAGTGTTGACCTGAACTAATTCAAAGTAGCTGTCACCCAGCCTGAATCTCCTATAGGGAATTAAAATCATTTTTAGCATATTTTCACTTCATTGCAAATCATATTAAAAGTATTTCTGCATGTTTTAAAAGCATACCGGTTGCTCTAAGCTTGCTAGGGGGGAAATAGAATTTGTATTGCATTTGATTATATTCCTGAAAATTGTGTGCTCTCCTTAAATCTATTTATATTGCATAGGAGGGGAGTGAATTGCCACAAGGGGAAAATGATTATATTATCTCTTGTTGAAACCATATCAGTTTATCTCTGTGCTGCATTCTTTTCCATCATTGCATTTCCTTGAAACCATAAAGTATTCTCAGCTACCTTATCCTTTCTATACCAACTCCTAAGTGATTACAAAAGTGTGTTAGTGTGATATTATCCCTTGTTGATCACTGATCACTGTCATATTCATAAGGGTGCTATCAAATATTAACTTATTCATAAAAGTGTGATATATATAAATATTGTTTAATTTGTAAAATAAATCTTTTAATTTGCAAAACAAACCTACTTCTTGGCTCAGTGAGGTCAGGGGGATTCAAAGAGAGGGGCGTTATACAAGGGTTTATCATCCAGATCTATAAACTTGTCATACAAATATATAAAAAAGGGCTTCCCTTGGGCATCCCAGACTAGGCATTGACTTAGTTGGAGTGCTGAATTGAAGTTACTTAACAAGGTTAAAAAAGTTCCAAAAAGTATGTGGAAAGCCAGGGTCATTGTCTGGGACATGTGCAATGGTGAATTTTTACTGTAAAATAATTTGGATTGTCTGAAAAAGTTATTTTAAAATGTTGGGGAACCGGACAGTGTCCGCAAATTAGGACACACGCTCATCGTGGGTGCGGTCACATGATGGCGTCGGGAACACGTCCGCGAAGGGAACGGGTGTCCGCAGGACACTAAATGCATGGGAAGGGTCGTGCGCATGCGCGCAGGTGTTCTACGGACAGTGTTCGGGTCCTCAAACTAATTGAAAGTGCAACACAAGTGAGGCGGACAGTTACGGACAGGCGCAATGTTCGCAGGATTTACGGGTATGGTGCGCATGTGCGTAGATGTTCTGCAGGCTGTACGGACAGGTATAGTGTCCTTAGGACACCTCCATTTTGTTCAGTTGCGGACATCTCGGACAACGGGTGTGTTCTGAGAACAGTTCCATCTTGGTTGCGAACGGTACGGACAGGTATAGTGTCCTTAGAACATCCCCACTTTGTTCATTTACGGATATCCCGGACACCGGGTGTGTTCTAAGAACAGTGCCATCTTGGTTGCGAAACAGTACGGACAGGTATAGTGTCCTTAGGACTTTCCCGTTTTGTTAATTATGGACATTCCGGACAGGCACGCTGTCCGCAGACATTTTAACTGCTTTTATGAGGGCTGCCTTTCCCACCTGAAGCCTCTAGTCCAAATCAGCACTCTGACCAGGGACTTCTCCACCCAGCTGGAGGAGGCCGCGGAGATAGCCAAACCAGAAGTCTTTCCAGGCTTCAGGCAGATGGTGGAAGAGAGAGTCAACCTAGCTGATGCCTGTGAGACTCTGGAACAAAAGCAAAAGTTGAAACAAGTTTTCTTGGATTTCCAAGATCTCTTTGCGGTAGACTCATATGACTGTGGTCGCACTGCCATCCACACAACAACAATCCCCACGGACCCTGGCATGACTCCAGTGTTTGTGAAGCAATATCGCTTGCCTCTCGCATCAATGGAGTCCCTTACTGAAATAATTAAGAACCTTGAGTCCCGGGGAATAATCCGTCCAGTTCACAGCACCTTCAATAATCCGGTGCTGGGAATATTGAAGCCAAACGGCCAGTGGAGACTCTGCGCCGACCTCAGGGAGCTCAACAAACGGGTCCATACTTCCAGATGGCCTCTGCCCTACATTGACCAAGGGCTGGCCCAGATCCAGGGGTCACAGGTATTCACTGCAATAGACCTGACCAATGGATACTGGACCGTGCCTGTCAGCAGGGAGGACCAATACAAACTGGCTTTGACCTTTGGGGGCCAGCAATACACATGGACCCGGACTCCCTTCGGATACCTAAACTCCGGCAATGAATTCAACATTTTCCTACATAAGGCCATGCCCGACCTGGGTGCGAGGGGTAACCTGTCATGATCTCTGCTTCCAAAAGGTCAGGGTTTCCCCAACTCCCTTGGAAGCAGATCCATAACCCAGGTTCCAAGTGCCAACCAGTCCCAATTGGGACCTTTTGGACCCAGTCCTGGCGCCAGTGGCACCAGGCTCATAAATATGCCCAGTCCCAGCGCTGGAAGCGCCGGGCTCATAATGCTTGGGTGGACTTACCTTCAGCAGACCATGCTGCTTACTTGCCTGCCAGTTGAGCCTCTGATCCTCTTCTGTTTGGAACTACTTTTCCTGTTGGGTGGGGCTGGAGCCACTCCCTAGATTCAGAACACTGGAACTCTTCTGGAAGGCAGGAACTCTTTTCTTACCAGGAACTCTTTTCTTACTTAGGCGTGGCTGTGGAAGGAGACACCTAAGCACTACAGGAGGCTATTTAAACCACACCCGGTGGATGAATCTTGCTTTGCGTTATTCTGCAACCTCTGCAGCAGAACGCTCATCGTGTCTTCTGCATCCGGTCCTGGGCCTAAGGAAAAAGGCTTACCATCCTGAATCCAGTCTTCAGCAACACCTATAAAGACAAGAAAGAACAGGTTAGCATTCCGGCATCTGAAAGGCAAAGGCTTACCATCCTGAATCCAGTCTTCAGCAACACCTATAAAGACAAGAAAGAACAGGTTAGCATTCCGGCATCTGAAAGGCAAAGGCTTACCATCCTGAATCCAGTCTTCAGCAACACCTATAAAGACAAGAAAGAACAGGTTAGCATTCTGGCATCTGAAAGGCAAAATCTTACCAACTCTTCGCACGCTCCGGAGGCCTTCGGCGCTGCATCCCGCATCTGAAAGACAAAACAAGGTGCGTTTAAAGACATTGGGGAACTTTAATACTCACGTGCCATTACTCCTTTCCACATCTAATCCAGTGGGTATTCCGGCAGCCTGCAGCCGCTCCGAACTCGTACCTGCAAAATAAAAAGACAGTTAGAGCGCATCGTGAAGCAGGCAACAAGCGCTTACTTACGTGCTTCCAGGCGCTTCTATTCATCACACAGGCTCCATCTTCAACTCACTTCAGCCTGTCATCCGCCATCGCCGGAACCCTGCAAAACAAGAGACATCATTACTAAAGACTTTAAAGACATTTGAATGACTCGAAACTTACCGTTCGTGCAGTAAACGACGGACAGCAGTCCTCTGAAGTCAAGAGGCCTGCGCTACCTATCCAGTGAAGAAACTGGTTACAGCACCCTGACCCGAGGCAGATGGAGAGCTCGGCATTCACTTACCTAAGGTGAGAGCGTTAACCTTTGGGGGTCTACAGGAGAGGAGAAGAGGAAAGAGATAGGGACACCCCAATAACCCCAGTTCATTAACCCCATATTTTCTATCTGCAGACATCTTACTCTACACGTCAGGCATACAGTGCACAGAGGTCCAGCCCAAAGAGCCAACCGGGTGCTACACATCACCTTTGAAGATACGGTAGTCGCCCAGTCAAGACCGGCGCCTCTGCGAGAATCAGGTGAGCGTTACAGAACGCAAAGCCTACCGCAAAACTCTCGCCCAGGCGCTATGGAAATCTCGGATACTGACCCCCTAGCCCGGTTACTTGGGGAATTAAGGGCAGAAGTGCATGCAGCTCGTCAGGAAACGAATGCTCTAAGAAGGGAACTAATTATTTCCAAGGAGAGAACAGACAATCTTGCTAGACAAGTGCTACAGTCACAAGCCGGACAGACCCCGTTACCCGCATCAGGGGCAAATCTTCCTTCAACATCCTCTATGAATCCAGTGCAGATCAACCTACCTGGGAATGTACCTCTGGCTCCGCCCGAACGATTTTCTGGTGACCCAAAGAGGTTTGCAGTATTTATCAATCAGTGCCGGTTGCACTTCTTATGCCGGCCAGCAGCCTTTCCAACTGATCAAGCAAAAGTAGCTTTTGTACTTTCGTACCTTAGTGGCAATGCGGCAGACTGGTCGATCCCTCTAGTTAATCAAGATGATCCGGTTCTCCATGATTTTCAAGCCTTTCAGCTTAGTATGGAAAAACTGTTCGCAAGACATTCACAGGGGCAGGCCTTGGACAATGAGCTTCTTTCGTTGCGACAGGGTAATCAAGACCTTTTGGCTTATATTGCATCTTTCAATAGACTAATAGTGGAAACTCAATGGCCTGAGGACAAAAGGATTACGCTGTTTTATAGAGGTCTACGTGGAGAGCTCAAAGACGTTTTAGCCCAAGTAGTGAATCCCCCACAAGACTGTTCGGATTATATAGACTTGGTCGTTCAAATAGATCACAGGCTGCAGAACAGGAAGGCCGATCGTTCCAAGTTTGATGCTCGAGTATTTTCCAAACCGCCAACTCCTTCCAAAGGAGTAGACTCCGGGGAACCCATGCAAATAGGGGGTCTGAAAGGTCCTCTAACACAAAGGGAGCGGGAAAGGAGGAAACAGTTGCAATTATGCCTATATTGCGGAAACTCAGGGCACTTTCTTCGAGACTGTCCGGTGAAACCTGCCAAGAAGGCAGTAGGAGCTGCAGTTACCAAAGTTACAAACTCTGAGCAGGGAAACGACCTCGCCCGACAAGAATAGAGGTCCTCTTGCCGAGCGTGAAAACCAGTTCCGTGACCTCGCATTTCGTGATACCTATGGTCCTCATTAGCCCTGATAATCCGGATCGATTACATGCAATTGAAGCTTACGTCGACAGCGGTGCCATCGGCAATTATGTGGATCATGAAACGGTTTTGAGGATGAATCTAACTCTTTGTCCCAAGGCTGTAAAGGACGTCATTACTACGGTGGATGGTACGGAGATAGCCTCCGGGCCAGTAACGCATACCACTCAAGAGGTGACGCTAGTAAGTCAAGATGGACACCATGAGAAGATCGTGTTCGATGTGATCAAGGCCCCTCAGTTTCAGATTATTCTAGGAATACCTTGGTTAGAGAAACACAATCCTCTGATCGATTGGCGAGCAAGAACGGTCCAGTTTCCAGAATGTGTCTCTATTTGTCACCCTCCACCTGGTGTTGCACTGGCCGCAATTTCTTCAGAGATTCCCCAGTTACCTCCCGAATACCTAGAATACCAAGATGTTTTCCGGAAGGATCAGGCTAACTCTCTACCTCCTCATAGGTCTTATGACTGCCAGATAGACCTGATACCTGGATCTACTCCTCCTTGTAGTAGAATTTATGCCCTCACCGAGCCTGAGAACCTTCACCTTCGACAATACCTGGATCAATACCTGGCAAATGGGTTTATTCGTCCTTCCAAGTCCCCTGCTTCTTCAGCTTTGTTCTTCGTTCCAAAAAAGGAAGGAGACCTTAGAACTTGTATCGATTATCGCTCCCTGAACCAGATCACCGTTAAGAATAGATATCCGTTACCTTTGATCCCTGAACTCCTGGACCAAGTCAGAAAAGCATGCATATATACAAAGCTGGATCTTAGAGGAGCTTACCACTTGGTACGAGTAAAAGAGGGCGATGAATGGAAGACGGCCTTCCGCACCAAGTATGGGCTATTTGAATATCAGGTCATGCCCTTCGGACTTTGCAATGCCCCGGCCGCCTTTCAATATTTTATGAACGATGTCCTCAGAGAGCTCATAGATGTATGTGTTGTTGTTTACATCGACGACATCCTCGTTTATTCTTCATCGGAATCTGAACATCGGAAACACGTGAAAATGGTCCTCGAAAGATTGCGTCAACACAAACTTTTCGCTAAGTTGGAAAAATGTGTTTTCAACGTGACTGAAGTTGAATTCTTGGGATTCATATTATCACCTGGCGGAGTGCGTATGGATTCAAAGAAGGTCGATGCAGTTCTCAAATGGCCATCACCATCCTCCGTAAAAGGTGTGCAAAGCATGTTAGGCTTCGCTAACTTTTACCGCAGGTTTATCCCCGAATTCTCTCGAATAGTCCAGCCCATCACTGCCTTGTTAAAGAAAAACAAACGTTTTGAATGGTCTACCGAGGCGGAACAAGCTTTCCAGGATTTGAAGACTAAATTTATCTCTGCACCAATCTTAAAACACCCTCGCCCCGAACTCCCCTACATCGTGGAAACTGATGCTTCAAGCCTTGCCATGGGGGCAGTTCTATCACAAAAGGACCCGGTAACCAATCAGTTGCATCCCGTGGCATTTTGGTCCCGCAAATTCTCGCCTCCTGAAATCAATTACACGATTACTGACAAGGAACTTCTGGCTATCAAGTCTGCCTTTAAGGCTTGGCGGCATTATCTGCTGGGGGCCCGACACACCGTTACTGTGATTACGGATCACCAAAACCTGCAATATTTGAAGACCGCAAAAGCCCAATCCTCTAGACAACTCCGTTAGGCCTTATTCTTTGTCGAGTTTGACTTCATAATTACCTATCGACCTGGTACAAAGAACGGTAAAGCCGATGCCCTTTCTCGGATGGGAGTGGAAGAACACTTGGTCAACCCTAAACCTGTACCAATCATTCCCGTACAAAGAATTCTGGGTGTAATCGCCACAGAATCCATAGAGGAAGTTAAGGATAAAGCCAGGCAACTTGTAACTCCAGCAGACATACAGAATTGGCATCTGCAGGGAAAGGACTTTGCAGTAAAGGACAACTTATTGTATTTCCAAGAACGATTATACCTACCCAGCACAGATTTACAGAAAAAAGTAATCTCTTGTTATCACGACTCTTTAATGGAAGGTCATCCCGGTATAGCCAAGACCTCAGAAAAGATCAAGCGCTACTTCTGGTGGCCGTCTTGGAAAAAAGATATCAGAGACTTTATAATGTCCTGTGGAGTATGCGCCCAAAACAAGAGTCAAAAGGAAAGGCCAGCGGGCCTCTTACGCCCTATTGACATCCCACCTCGCCCTTGGCATACGCTTTCTATGGACTTCATCACCGATCTACCTCCATGCTCCGGATACAATACGATTCTAGTAATCGTGGACTTATTCTCCAAGATGGCGCATTTCATTCCGCTCAAAGGCTTGCCAACAGCAGCAACTCTGGCCCGAGAATTTCTCGAAAACTTCGTCCGACTGCACGGTTTTCCTTCGGTTCTAATTTCGGATCGAGGTAGTCAATTTATTTCTCATTTTTGGCGAAGTTGCTGTCGGTCGGCTCAAATTGATGTGAGACTATCGACCAGTCACCACCCTCAGACCGACGGACAAACCGAGAGGACCAATCAAACTCTGGAACAGTATTTACGCTGCATGCTGCAACAAACTGAAAAAACTTGGAAAGATATCCTTTGGATAGCCGAGTATGCCTACAATAACTCTGTCCATTCGGGAACTGGGAAAACCCCGTTTTTTCTTTTGTACGGCAGTCACCCTCGAACCTCGGAGTTGGATCCCCTCCAAGATCTTGAAACACCAGCAGTAGACTACCTGCATTCTACAATCACCCAAGCCTTTAAGGAAGCTGTTTTTCACCTTCAAAGGGCTAAAGAACAATACAAGAAAGGAGCAGATCAACATCGGAAGGAAGCCCCTCACTATCAAGTAGGGGATCAAGTCTGGTTATCCACCAAATATCTATCTCTAAAAGGGCCACGCACATTCAACCCAAGATACCTTGGTCCCTATTCCATCACTACCATAGTAAACCCAGTAGCGGTCAAGTTGGACTTGCCCCCGCACATGAAGATACATCCGGTCTTCCATGTCTCTCTATTAAAACCCGTGCAACCTCAAACCAGACTAACCAAATCTCCAAAACCTATCCTAGTGGATGGAGAACTCGAGTTTGAAGTCAAAAGCATTCTGGACTCCAAGATCTCCAAATCTAAACTATTCTACCTAATTGACTGGAAAGGCTACGGCCCCCAAGAGAGATCCTGGGAACCTGCTGAATATGTCCACGCTCCTCGCCTAATCAAAAGATTTCACCGAACATTTCCTGACAAGCCAAAACCCCCGGAGAAGCCCGGTTTGGGAGGGGCCTTGAGGGGGGGTACTGTCATGATCTCTGCTTCCAAAAGGTCAGGGTTTTCCCAACTCCCTTGGAAGCAGATCCATAACCCAGGTTCCAAGTGCCAACCAGTCCCAATTGGGACCTTTTGGACCCAGTCCTGGCGGCAGTGGCACCAGGCTCATAAATATGCCCAGTCCCAGCGCTGGAAGCGCCGGGCTCATAATGCTTGGGTGGACTTACCTTCAGCAGACCATGCTGCTTACTTGCCTGCCAGTTGAGCCTCTGATCCTCTTCTGTTTGGAACTACTTTTCCTGTTGGGTGGGGTTGGAGCCACTCCCTAGATTCAGAACACTGGAACTCTTCTGGAAGGCAGGAACTCTTTTCTTACCAGGAACTCTTTTCTTACTTAGGCGTGGCTGTGGAAGGAGACACCTAAGCACTACAGGAGGCTATTTAAACCACACCCGGTGGATGAATCTTGCTTTGCGTTATTCTGCAACCTCTGCAGCAGAACGCTCATCGTGTCTTCTGCATCCGGTCCTGGGCCTAAGGAAAAAGGCTTACCATCCTGAATCCAGTCTTCAGCAACACCTATAAAGACAAGAAAGAACAGGTTAGCATTCCGGCATCTGAAAGGCAAAGGCTTACCATCCTGAATCCAGTCTTCAGCAACACCTATAAAGACAAGAAAGAACAGGTTAGCATTCCGGCATCTGAAAGGCAAAGGCTTACCATCCTGAATCCAGTCTTCAGCAACACCTATAAAGACAAGAAAGAACAGGTTAGCATTCCGGCATCTGAAAGGCAAAATCTTACCAACTCTTCGCACGCTCCGGAGGCCTTCGGCGCTGCATCCCGCATCTGAAAGACAAAACAAGGTGCGTTTAAAGACATTGGGGAACTTTAATACTCACGTGCCATTACTCCTTTCCACATCTAATCCAGTGGGTATTCCGGCACCCTGCAGCCGCTCCGAACTCGTACCTGCAAAATAAAAAGACAGTTAGAGCGCATCGTGAAGCAGGCAACAAGCGCTTACTTACGTGCTTCCAGGCGCTTCTATTCATCACACAGGCTCCATCTTCAACTCACTTCAGCCTGTCATCCGCCATCGCCGGAACCTTGCAAAACAAGAGACATCATTACTAAAGACTTTAAAGACATTTGAATGACTCGAAACTTACCGTTCGTGCAGTAAACGACGGACAGCAGTCCTCTGAAGTCAAGAGGCCTGCGCTACCTATCCAGTGAAGAAACTGGTTACAGCACCCTGCCCCGAGGCAGATGGAGAGCTCGGCATTCACTTACCTAAGGTTAGAGCGTTAACCTTTGGGGGTCTACAGGAGAGGAGAAGAGGAAAGAGATAGGGACACCCCAATAACCCCAGTTCATTAACCCCATATTTTCTATCTGCAGACATCTTACTCTACACGTCAGGCATACAGTGCACAGAGGTCCAGCCCAAAGAGCCAACCGGGTGCTACACATCACCTTTGAAGATACGGTAGTCGCCCAGTCAAGACCGGCGCCTCTGCGAGAATCAGGTGAGCGTTACATAACCTGGCTTATGTAGATGATGTCCTCATCAAAAGTTCATCTGTGGAGGAACACATAGCGGAGATCCGTTATGTTCTGACCCAGTTGAGAGCCGCCGGAGCAAAACTTTCCTTTCAGAAAGCACAGTGGTGTAGAACCCGTGTTAATTTCTTGGGGCATGAGATTACTCCTCAGGGTCTCTGTCCCCAGGAAAAGAAAGTGGAAGCACTTCAGAAACTGAAAGACCCCACAACTCTGCGGGAACTAAGGAGCCTCCTTGGACTGACTAATTACAGCAGAAAGTTCATTGAGGGCTACGCAGAGATCACCAGACCCCTGATTCATCTCTTGAAGGGGGGGTCAAGTGGGAATGGGGTCCAGAACAAGCCGAGGCAGTAAAACAACTCAAAAGAAGCCTCTCACAAGCGCCTTGCCTAGCTTACCCTGTCAGAAACAAGGAGTTCTTCCTGGAGGCGGGGTTCTCTAATACGTGCTTGACGGCAGTATTATACCAAAAGCATGACAAGGTCAATAAAGTAATCTCCTATGCGAGCAAAACTTTATCCTCTGTGGAGGAAAAATTCAACGATTGTGAGAAGGCACTCCTGGCAACGGTGTGGGCATTGAAGAATTACCGCCCGTTTATCCAGGGGGAACACATCATAGTGGAGACTCCACACCAGCCTCTGCAATATCTCCAAAGTGATAGAATCCGGGCCGGAAATGTGAGTAATTCCCGAATTACTTCCTGGATTCTGTCAATGCAAGGCTTTCCTGTGGAGGTCAGATATGGCCAAAACAAGAAGAGTCCCCTCGCGCAAGGTCTGGCTGACTTGCATGATTGTGCCAGAGAAAACTGTCTCGAGGACGAAAGTCTAAAAATCAAGGACAACACGGAGGCATACCTTAATTCCCCACACAAAGTCTTTGAAGAGGACAAGTGTGGAGGAATGCCCACTGTCTATGTGGATGGATGCTCTTACCATGTTGACAACAACGGGGAGAAAGAACTGGTGGCCGGCGTAGGGAATGCATGGGTGAAAGAGTCCCCAGAACCCTCCGCTGGATACAAAATTGGTCCCCGAAGTAGTCAGGTGGCAGAATTGATGGCTGTGCATCAGGCCATCCTCACTGCTGTCCAGCATCAACTCCACGAACTGGTCATAATCACAGATTTGGATTATGTACGGAACGGGTTCGTGGAGCACCTGGTTAATTGGAAAACCAGAGGCATGTTATGTGCTAACAACAAACCCTTGAAACATGGGAAGTTGATCCAAAACATTGATGATCTGGTCACCTCGAATGAGATGACCATCTATTGGAAAAAGATCAAGGGTCATTCAAAAGTAGAGGGACCAGACAAAACTGGAAATGACTTAGCTGATCAGCTGGCCAAAACCGGGGCCATCCAAGGGGATCTAATTGAGATTGAGTCCCTGTTGGGGGAAATCCAGGTCACTGCTATCACTAGGTCCCAGACAAATGCTCACAACGACCTTTCAATTGCCCAATGGAGTAAGGAGACCCCTGGTGCTGATTTGATTACCGCTCAGAAGGGGGATCCAATAATTGGTAAATTTTACCAGCACCTTGAGAACCCTGAGAACTTTCCCCTGACGGATACCGATTACATTGGGAAAGAGGACCTAAGAGTGTTGATGAAATGTCCAAAAATGTTCCGAATCCAAGACGGTTTGCTGGTAAGGAAATCCAAAGCTGGCCACGATCAGTGGGTGGTTCCTACCTCATTCCGAAGCCTGATGTTAAGTCACGCCCATGATGCGGCCACCGCTGGTCATAGGGGGTTTCACACAACATTGGAAATCTTAAGAGAGGTTGCATACTGGCCACACATGGGGCAGGACCTCGACCAATACTTGAAGGGGTGTCTTGTGTGTGCACAATTTCAGCCATCATCCCTCACGCACCGTGCGCCTCTCCAAAAGAGGGGAATGACACTGCCATGGTCAGATTTACAAATCGACTTTGTAGGCCCCGTGATTCGCTCTGCTAGGGGGAATAAGTACATGTTGACTGTGACATGCTTGTTTACCAAGTGGGTGGAATGTCTCCCAGCCCCAAATTGCAAGGCAGAAACAGCAGCTGCCCTGATGATTAACCACATCTTTTCCCGTTTCGGCCTACCTCAAAGGATTGAGTCAGACAGAGGTAGCCACTTCACCAGTGAAGTAATGACAAAGATGTGGGAGATACTGGGGGTCAAAAGGAAGTTGCATATTGCTTACCGGCCAGCTTCTTCTGGGGCAGTAGAGAGATATAACCGAACCATTGTGAGCATATTAAAGAAGTTTGTGGCAGATTCTGGGCCAAGTTGGGACATCCGATTACCTCTGGTCCTAATGGCCATCAGATCTACCCCTTCATCTGCAACCAAAATGTCACCATTCGAGTTGATGACTGGACGCAAGATGGTGCTTCCCCAGCATTTGCTCTATAGGACCCAAGAGCAGACACTGATAAATGCCTCCACTACTCATGAGTATGTGGAGAATTTAAGGAAACACCTCCAACATGCTTTTGCTTACGCTCAGCGGAATCTAGAAAGATCGGCTGATAGCATGAAGACCCACTATGACCTGAAGACTTCCAGGAAGGAATATCAGGTGGGGGACCGGGTCTATCTATACAACTTCCAAAGAAACCAGGCAAAACAGCGGAAATTTTTGCCTACGTGGAAGGGACCCTTTGAGATCATCGACAAGATCTCCCCTGTGGCCTACAAGATCCGCATCCCCAAAGGCGGTTTGGCAGAGGGGGAAGAAAAGTGGGTCCACATAAACCAGTTGAAGTGTTGCCATCCCAGGCACACTCTGCAACAACTGGAGGAATCCTCTGGAATCCTAGAGGGTACTGTCTCAGATTAATTCAGTTCTAACTTAAAAGATCCTACATATAGCTTATCAAATTCTGTGTTTCTCAAGTTTATGTGTTCCTGTCTCTTAATTTAAAAAAATGTGCATGTGCATATCTGTTGAGTTCTAAAATTCATATGCCACCCCACTATATCAATGGTGGGGGAAAAATGTCTATGAATAGGTATTGCCGCTCTTCCTTTGTCGTCCTAGGAGAAAGAAAACCTGGAGACGGGACAAGGAGGACGATCCGGAGACCGGGAGCAGAGACGCAAGGGGCCCCGTGTACCGCCCAATATTCACATCAGGACCGGCGAGGAGAACCGATCGATCAATACCGGATGGAGGAAAAGATGCTGAACTGTGCCATCTATTGGAAGAAGATGAGGAAACATCCCAGGTCTTGCGAGTCCCATTAGTGAAATAGAATGGCCATCGCAAGAGGGGGGCTTGTGGGATGTTTTTATCCACGCATCCAAGCCCTACCTCAAAACTGTGCAGTACTGACATGGAAAACATCATGATGGCCAGAGCTTCCCAGAAAATGCCCAGGGAAATGCATAAGGAATAGGCTGCCACTCATTTTTGCCGATGTTATGGGCACAGAAGGACACTGCCTAAAACCACCATTGGACTACCCACACAGTAGTCTGAAACCATTGGGAATGGCAATGCTGATTGCCAAAAGCAAACCCATAACTGTTGGGAATTCATTTTCTTAAATCCCAAAAAGGGGTGCAGTACCAGTACTCACCACTATCAAAAAGCCGGCGTTTTAAAACAACACCAGAGTTTACTTTTTTGTAGAAAACTGAATAAATGAACCCAAGGCAAGCCAAAGAAAGACTTACTGAGAGGTGGATACAATGTAAAGTTATATTCTGAAGTGACTTGAAGGTTTATAACAAGACTGGCTGAGCTGTGGATTTCAGCAGTTTAAGTAAATTTGGACTGAAAGACACTAAAAATCTAAATGTTTAAAAGAAATGAGTGACCTACTTTTGAGTGTCACATAGGTTGCAATTGTTTAAATGTCATAGTTTTAAACTTAGAATCAGCATTCTAGCTGCATATGTAAAATTGTTAGTTTATTTGAATGCAGAAAACTGGGGAACAGAAATGACATGTAGCTAAAAACTGGCTTAAAGAGATTCCAATTTTGCCTGGCAACTACCCCCCATCAGGAGTGAAACTTGAGTCACGACTGTGTTCCCAGGCCTATCTGCCTTTTGCTGGCCACACTAAGGATATGCCATCTCGCTGATAATTGAATTAAGGGGAGCCCCCACAGAATACAGGAGCTCTGAACAAAGCCCTGTCCTGACTCAGGCAAATGTTTTATTGGCGGGAGTCGTAAATGGAGCTTCCTCCTGGAAGGACAGGGGAGGGGCACTGCCTGTGAGAGCAAGCTGGCTTGGCAGAACTGGAAAAACCAGAAATTCAACCTTGTGCTGGGGGGAAACCACACCCCGTAGCCAGAATATGGTTGTAGAAAAAGATGAATAACTCATAGAGCGGACTTGTGAAAATTATTTAAATGATACCATAATTCTTGTGATTTTTCTGCCCACATTTTAAGACGTGTTAGGACCCGGTGGTATGTTCAGGGGGGTTTTAGCGGAAAAGAGGATATTACTCAAAATTTGTGCATGTGAAAAATCTGACACTTCATCAAGTAATGTCCATACTCCTTGCGCACATGTGTGTAAATTTGGGTTAATGTCCGAAATTGCAAAATCAGTTAAAAAGTGCAAATATTGCCATTTCTGAATGCAAGCTCCCAGGAAGAGCAGAGTTGGAACAGGGGATACCTCCTGTGATATGTGATGGGTGCATGTAATTTCAAACCACTGTGTAGCTATGAAATATGTATTTGGTTCAAATCTAGATTTGTGTGCAAGTTGACAGGAGGAGTGGACTTTCTGCAGGCTGTAAAATGACATCACTCTGACACAATTTAGCTCCCCCAATCAGGGGAGAAATGAAAGCTTGGCCAATGATAAGTGGAGAGGGGTAGGGTCTAGTGATGCTGCACACAAACCCATTTTAAAAACAGATAAAAGCAGACAGACAGGACAGATAGGGACCTTCAAATCCATTTGCAGCTGGAAGCTCTGCCGGAAAATCCATACTTTACCTCCATCAACTCTAGAGAAAGCTGTGCAGAAAGATCCAGACTTTAAATCCATCAATCTCCAGAATCCAGAGAGAGAGAGAGCTGACCCAGATCACTGTGAAGTGCACAGACCAGAGTCCAGTCTAAAACCTGACCAGATCCGTGGCGAGGCCCATTTAATTCAAGAATATAGTGTGAGTACCTAGCAAGACTGTGCAGAACCAATCTCTTAGTTAAAATAATATAATTCAATCTATTTTAATCTAAGTAGAACTGCCTCCTAACTGTCACCTGTCATTTTCTAGTTGCAAGCTGCACTTGTCTTTTTGAACTTTAAAATTTCAAATCCGAAAAACAACCTTCACAAAATCGCTCATATCTCCGCGACCGTTTGTCGTAGAGACTTGCAGTAACTTTCCTCAAAAAGCTTAGAATCGTGGCTTTCCTACGAACCTAGAACCGCATTCCTACCCCCGATACTTGCCGCGATTTGCAAATTTCTCAACGTGTGAAAACAGCAGTTTTCTTGCTTTCAGTTGCTAAAAATGTGTTTGCCTCTTAAGAAACATCCTAGATCCTTGCTAAAGTGAGCCTGGACTAATATTAACTTGATACCACTCACCCTGAACCTCTAGGGGGAATTAAAAGCATTTTAGCATATTTTTCACTTCATTGCCAGCACATATAAAAGCATTTTGGGCCTGTGTTTCCAACTTCTGTAGTCTAAGCTTGCTGGGGTGAACTGAATTACATTTGATTGCATTTCTGAGAACTGTGTGCTTTCCTTCCATTTCCTTGCATTGCATAAAGGGGGGAGGGGATTGGCAGAGAAAAGTGATTACATTGTTTTGGTGAAATCATATTGAGTATTTTCTGTACTGCATTTTCATTCCACCTTGCATCCATTTGAAACCATAAAGTATTGTTGCTATCTTATCCATCCTATAACCACTCATCATTGATTTTTCACAAGTGTGCTAGTGCCAGACTATCCAGTATTGATTACTGATCAGATTAAGTGTGATATTCAATTATTAAATTATTATAAAGTGTTATATATATCTATTGTTTAAATTATCAAATAAACCTTTAAACTTGCAAAACAGAACTACTTCTTGGCTCAGTGGGGTCAGGAGGATTCCAAGAGAGGGGTGTTATATAGGGGTAGTCATCCAGAACGCATGAACTGGACATAAAGATATATCAATAAGGGTTTCCATTCAGTATCCCAGACTAGGCATTGACTTAGCTGTAGTGTTAAATTGAATCCTCTTACAGTATGCACTTCAGAAGGTATGGCTGAAGGCACTGGCGAGGCGGTGAGAAGTTTTCATATGGCAAAGTGAAGTATATCTGCATGGCTATATTCCTGGCCTTCTCAACGTGGGTTAGTTGCATTGCAGCCAGGTGCACACACATCCGAAGTGCAGCAGCTTTCACCGAGCCACGGCTGCACTTTCCTACACCTCCACAACCTAAGTCTCATGAATTATGTGCCTTTAAATAAAGCAAAACCATAGAGATGTGACACAAAGGACGGAGGTTTAGAATAGTAAAAGAGCCTAATAGCCCATTCATGGTACAAGATAACGTTAGTGCTTGACAACAGCTATAAATAATTTTTTAAAAAAATGAAAGAAATCCAATATTCATATTCTCTACTTTATATTTTCCCCTCAGTTTAGAAGAGCAAGCAAGGGCACACACTTACATCAATGTATACTCTGTTGTCAGTACTCACGTACAATAGATCAGGACACCTAGAAGTCTTCTGGACAAAACCCTGACTGATAACGCCAAACACAACTTGTACCCAAGAAGGGTCGCCTCAACTGAGTGCGACCTTTCTTTTGATACCCCATGCTACACGGATTAAATAACGTGCACCGCAATGATTCAAATGAAAGAACAAAATACAACAAGTACACGCCAGGCTGAGGGAAAAAGAAAAGAAAAAGGTATCAGATGAAGCATAATGTCAGAAGGTAAAACAGAATAAGACCGGAGTAAAACTAACCTTATGTAAGCCTGGCTTCAGCTCCAAATGTGTGTAGGACACTTAATATCCAGAACCTTGCGGGTGAAACGTGCAACTCAGTATTAATGAAGGGGGACTGAATGGGGATGGAGGTTAGTTGGTTAGTAGGAGCTATCCCGAACGGAACAAGGGCACACTACAGTTTAAGGGAATGTTGGAGGGGAAAGTACTGCATAGCGTCCATGTCCCAGCAGGGAAATTCATCCTTGGAATCCTTTTTAATAGTCCAAACTGATGCAGGTTCAAAAAGGTTGTGAGGTGGTCCCAAAAGGCACTCAGGGTAGCAAGATGGGGGTTCAGGTAATGACCGACTGTGGCAAGTCTCAGAGGTCCAGGCGTGGGAAGTCACTAAGAGATTCAAGCAAAGGACATAGTGATGGAATAACAGCGAAAGGCAGGTAAGGAGCAGGCAAGGCAGTCCGTGGATGTTCTGAGGTCAGATCGCTGGAATTATGATGAATAGGAGATAAGGAGGTGGCAAGGCAGTCCGTGGATGTTCCGAGGTCAGATCGCTGGAATTATGATGAATAGGAGATAAGGAGGTGGCAAAGCAGTCCGTGGATGTTCTGAGGACAGATCGCTGGAATTATGATGAAGAGCAGATAAGGAGGTGGCAAGGCAGTCCGTGGATGTTCCGAGGTCAGATCGCTGGAATTAAGACGAATAGGAGATAAGGAGGTGGCAAGGCAGTCCATGGATGTTCCGAGGTCAGATCGCTGGAATTAAGACGAATAGGAGATAAGGAGGTGGCAAGGCAGTCCGTGGATGTTCCGAGGTCAGATGAATAGGAGATAAGGGGGTAGCAAGGCAGTCCGTGGATGTTCTGAGGACAGATCGCTGGAATTATGATGAAGAGCAGATAAGGAGCATGCAAGGCAGTCCGTGGATGTTCCGAGGTCAGATCGCTGGAATTATGATGAATAGGAGATAAGGAGGTGGCAAGGCAGTCCGTGGATGTTCTGAGGACAGATCGCTGGAATTATGATGAAGAGCAGATAAGGAGCAGGCAAGGCAGTCCGTGGATGTTCCGAGGACAGATCGCTGGAATTATGATGAAGAGCAGATAAGGAGTAGGCAAGGCAGTCCATGGACGTTCCGTAGTCGGGTTACTGGAATTTCAGAAAAGCCAAACAAGGAACAGGAAAACAGTCCGTGGACGATCTGAAGTCAAAGCGTAGGGTAAAACAAGAAATTCCAAGACGGCATTCCAAACTTCAATCAGAAGCGCTACAGCTAATGAGAGTGGAAAATAAATACTTTTCAGTGCGGTCACGTGTCACGGCATCCTACGTCATTGCCCAGGTGATGCGACGCTGGGAGACACTGTATGCGTGTCTGCCGTTGATGAAGGTGCCATGGCAACCGCCAAGGACGGTGATGCAGGGAATGTCTAACAGGCGTATGGCCTGATGTGGAGTGTACCGACCCTCACGTTATGACATATGTACAATCCTCCCCTCCTTTTAGTATACCACTGTATGTACTTGACAAGAGTTTTGGTAATTGTAAGGATGAATTACTGTCGCATAATGTATACTGGGCTCCCAAAAATGCTCACTGACAGGCTTCAGTAGCTACAGAAAAGGCCACCAAAATGTACCATAACATGCAGCTTTTGACCAAGTGGAACCATTATAGAATTCACTCTGCTAAATGCCGGTGGATTCAAGGTTAATGTTCAACTGTGTCTCATGCCTAAAACCCATTGGGGTAAACTCTTTAAGTAACTAAACGAACTGCTGCCCCATAAACGCCAAGACTATGCTTTCAAACAATGACCTCAATTCTGATCCTATCAGTGACCGTTTAAGTGCAATGACTTTATGCCGATCACAGGGTGCACAAAGCCATAATCTCTAGAGCTGTTTGCACCAGTGCTTGAGAAGAGATCAAGACTATTCAAGGTTCAGAAACCTACTTGAAATGGAACATTTCAAGCTGTATTTCAATTCAGGGTATGCTATCAATTGGACAGTGGCAGAAGAATATTATGTAGGGGACCATTACGCATGGTCTGTGAGACTTCGGCTCCCATGTTCACCTATCTTCAATGGGTATACTGCACCCCAAAGTGTTCTGAAAAGGTTTTTACTATAGTAATTATTTGTCCCAGATTATGAACTATGTGTACAGCCCAATGCACGTTCACTGCATAAATGATTATTTGCAAGACTACCTGTCATTCATCTGACTAGCTAAATGTATTCTCTGTTTTGAATACTTTTACTGGGTCACAGAAGTCTCTTTATGTGTTCAATATATCCATTAAATAGTTTGATCTCAAATATGCATCTACAGCTTGTATACACCCGTGTACCGTTTAGGGGTGAGGTCACATTGAAATGTAACATCATTGGCAATGTGCGTGCCTCTTTCTCTCCCATTGGGTCATAATGTGCTAAACATGGTTTCAACAACATTGCCGTCCTCATAGGCTCTTCCATATTCCTTTGCCATACCTCTGAATGTTGGGTCTGTCCATACCTATATGGAAATGTGGGTTTTAACGGAGTCATGGAAACATAGTGGACAGTTAATCAAAGGGGTGGTCGCATCCTGGAAGAACTGGTATTCTGTGCTTGGCAGGTTGCACATGAAGCAACAACAGAGGCCGCAAAGCCCCAGAACAGGTTCAAGATTTCAAAAATGGCGGGTGAGATACACAAAATACCCCAGACATCATTCCAAGATGGTCGGGGTAAGGACCATGCTTAAACCACTGTAAACGCTGCCTTTCTGGCACCTTGCTCTCAAACGAGTCTGTGGGTTGAGCAAGCATGTTCTAACAAGCGTTGAAACAGTTATGCTTGGCAGATCAGGAAACTGTCCTCTGCTGTGGTTTAACGTTTATGTGTGAGGAAACATGGGTTGTTGGTGTGTTGCATAGTGCTATCCCTATGTGTGTGGATAGTATGATGCTGGTAATTGTCTGGCAACATCATCCCTGCTTGCATGGTATAAGCGGTTGTAGCAGTTGTAGACTTTACCATGTTGGCCAGTGTGGCAGGCTATTGATTGCATGATCATATGATGTTACAAACATGGCATAGAGTTACAACCTTCAAATAGCATATTTAGACCATGCGGTGTGCAGCTTGTTTGGGGCTAGCCCCTGTGATGTGCACTTATTGGGGCATATAGACCATTCTGTCCTGTCTGTGCTGATTGCAGCTCCAAAAATGACTATCAAACACGGATATCAGTGGTGCAGTTTTTAATTCTTCTTTACGGCCGATTACGTGTTAGTGCTCTGAGAGCGCTTTATACAAATTAAAGTAATAATAATAATATTGATAACAGGAATTGGAGTGAAATATAATTTATTAAATTGAAAAGAAGAATTGTATTAAACGTTTCTCAAATGCTTGTAATTTCTTAGAAATAATAACAATTGCTATCCTTGCAATTTTTCTGCTTTGAAAATGGACAAGCTGGAGCTGTTTAATGGAATACATACGTTTTGGTCAGTGATATTTTCTAAGGTCATTTAATGCGGGACAATTGGACAAATAAATATTGATTTAAAAATAAAACATTATGCTGAATCGTCAGTAGCATTAAAGTACCAAAAGGTGCTCCCTATGGTCATTAAACATACCTTGTTCCACCTGCCTCGCTCAAAGATTAAGAGGCCATATGACACTCCAATGCTGAAATGTTACCTGTTCTACTCTACGTGGATTATACAGTGCCCACATTGAAAACATCGAAAGGCCTAGGGAAACTTCTAGGTATATTTGAAAAATTTGAAAATAAGGGCCCGACGATAAAGGAAAACAAAATGTGACGGTGCATTCTCGGGCTACTAGTAACCCTCCAAAATGTACCTTCTGCTCCATAATGACCCATTTGAGAAGGTCTCAGATTTTGATTGACTTGGCCTGGACTTTTGCAGTAGAGAAAAGTAATCTAAACTTAGTGCAAAGTAGCTTTGCCTTATTAAGTTTTTATAATACGTATGGGAAAAGTCAAATAAACTGGCATTGCAGATTTACAAGGGACAAGTATTACGACCAGTCACTTATGGCACTCAACTGTAGGGGTTTTGCAAAACAGTGGATGTTGGCATTGCAGAAAACGAATTCTTAAAAAAAAAAAGTTGGTATTCATATACGTGCTTCTAAATAAGTGCCTGTCTGGGCCGCAAACCTGGCTCCAGCCCATCTTCCAGCATGACCTGGCTGCATTGATCCTGATGCTATCCTCAAGGTCACGGGCGATGGCCAGCACCAGGTATGCCTCATAGGGATTTCAAGGGATTCTTCCGAGCCTCACCTCCATTCAAAAATGACCACTGTGGCCTCCCTACTGCCTGCAAGGACCTTCTTCAATGAAATCCCCCCTCCGCGGTCGGTGGATTGGCCGGAAAACGACAATATTACTGGTAGCCAAGGGAGCCGGCAGGCTAAGCCGGCCCCCATCAAAGGGCCTGATCAAAGGGCCACCTCTAAGGACAACCTGGCTGGGCTGTGTCGGGGCCCTAACGCTCGTGCCCAACATTGCAATTTGCTTCCTCCACCATAAAGGATCACATGCAGGTAAGGAAACTTACTTCTCTGACACTATTTCTTAGCCTCCCAAGTGAGCCAATGCATGCCTGCCTCCCCTGACCCCCTTCTTATCCGTTGGCCAAGAGAGCATCAGGGAACTACCCTTTTGCAAGCTGAATCTTGCAGCCCATGCACTTGGCAAACCTGCTCCCTGATCATCCCTCCTCGTATCCTTGCTGCCATCCTGACATTGTGGCGAGTATGTACAACTCTGTCCCTAGCTATATGGTCACTGCTACATCTTCCACAGATACTAGTGGCCTCCTCACCAAACCTCCCAGGACACAACCTCACCCACCAATCTCCATGCCTATGCACACCAAACCTACATGGATGCCTGACTAAAATCCACAACCCCCATTTACTTCCGCAATGCTTACCCACACTGTGGCCACCATGCAATCAACCAGCCTCCATCCCCAATGGTCCACCATACAGCCCATCTTGTTCCTCCAACCATGCACCTACCAACATCACTGTACCCTGGTGCCAACTAACCAGACCAATACCACACCTGGCCCCTGTACACGTCAGGTTGTTCTGAACAAGCTGGACCGGGCCTACAAGGCTTTCACTATAAATGGCATTACTATTCCAGTCTCAAGCATCATAAAGACCCTGGGTGTTTACTTAGATGCTACCTTGTCACTAACCAGGCGTGTTAATGCCATACCCTACTCAGCAGCACACACCACCAAGCTAATCTAAGAGAGCAGGTCATTCCTCTCCACTGACAATTGCCCGGGGTCTCATTGTGTTGAGACTTGACTAGTTCAATGCCCTATTCACCGGCACCTCCACTTAGAACATCAACAAACTCCAGATTGTACAGAACAATGCAATTTGATCCGCCTTAAACATTCACAGGTCTGAGCATATATCGGCAACCAGAAAAAAAACGTTTTTGTCGGGCCCTCTTTGGCTCCCTATTTACAAGCGCATTACCTTAAAGACACTGGCTATCACCCACAGATGCCTTTCAAACTCTGCACCTCTATACCTCTGATTTGGTGGTAGATCTCTTTCTTCGGCAGGGGCCTCCCTCTGGAACAGCCTCCCTGCCTCCCTGAAACTTGAGGAGAATCATCCCCGGTTCCGGAAGCACCTCAAAACCTTTCTCTTTGTTTCTGCTTTTTCTCCTTCTCTCCCCTGCTGAATTCCTAGCTTAAACTGAAACTGCACTGGCTACTTGGCCACCCTCTGATCTTGGGCCCAGGTCCCTCCCCGCCAGTCGCACTCCTGCACTTCGTTCCGGGCAACCCCCGCTCTTGGGGACTGTCTTCTGTATCCCTTCAGTCCCACTTCCACACTTCCAGCACTTGACACCCGATGTCTGCACTTACCCTTGCACTTGCCACCAGCTGGCCGTACTTTTACCTATTGTTATTTATTCTATTATCCCATGTACTGCACTGCTCCCCCTTCCCCCACACTTTCCCCTTCCCCCTTCCCATGCACTTGCACGATCTGAATGACGACTGGCCTAGTAGGATCGTTTGTTTGTCTTCCCTTTGTTCCACCTGCCTTGCCTCGTTGCATCTTGAAACACTTGTGTATAGGCGCGTTATAAATGCCATATCATATCATACCATATACCTCTCCCAAAAACGTAATAAATCCCAATTGGCAAAACCAACTTGCTCAGCCTGCTCACACCAACTGGTAACCCCTAGATTCAAGCATACCAGAGCGGAATGCTCGAGTTTCTGTCATTGCCACCAAGAGCTGGAACTCTCTACCACCAACATTGAGAGCGGAGCATTCCTACTGTCATTTTGGAAACACCTTAAGAGACTGCTATTCGCCCAGGGTCAATTGACTGACTAATCAGCATTCCTTTTATGTTGTATAACTTTTTTTTCCCGGACCTTGTTTGACACATTTGTAACGAGTGCCTTGATGCCTGCAGGTTTAGTGCACTTTATAAATGCATAAATAAATTAATAAATAAATACATAATTTGACCCATCTATAATCACATTTAATTAAAACAGAATAAAACATTGCCATTATATACACTGTAATACTTTGGTCAAAGGTGAGCTTGATAGAATATATAGAGAAGCAGCTAAATAAGTACTTAACTTGACCAGAGGAAACAATGCTTTATTTGTTCAGACATTTTGAATCTCTGGCCAAATCAGTAGACATCCAGTCAGTAATAACCTTAAAACGCAAGCTTTATAGTCACAAAAATGCAAACAAGTGCATTCCAAAATTATAAAAATGCAAATTTCACGGTGCCCGACCTACTTTTCCGCCCCATAACATAATGACCTGCTAGAGAATAAAAGATGTTTTATCCTGGATATTTTGTTGCCAAAATATTGCTTATATGTGCCAATGAAATGGCTTTGTTAGGCAAGAAAAAACAAAATATGGCTTGTGCAAAGGGAAGTGTGGACAGCTGTGCAAATGGAAGTGCAGACTGCTGTCCATACTCTGAAACAGTCATGTCTACCTTTGTAGGAACTGGATGTCTAACATATGTTTACCCAAATTAGCAAAGACTAGAGCTGACATAATTCATTGAATCATCTGTTGCGTGGGTAGTGGACCCATTAAGCGCCACGATGCCTCTGGGCTGCGCACCCTACAAATGTGAATAAATAAATACATAAATAAATACATTTGCAGTTGTTGGTGACACTTGAAATATCACATGAGGCTGCCTTCTACCAAGGGTGCCAGGAGACTTTTTATATATGTTTTAATTGATTATGATTTTATTATATACATGTTATAAAGATCCCCTTATTACAATATGCTGATTTAAAGCGAACATACAAGTAGGAAAGGTGATAGGGTAGGGAGGAAACAGTGGCATGTAGGGATAATTAAGTGTTAAGTGCAGTAACCAATCTCAGTACAGAGTACATTTTTATCAAGTGTACAATTGAAAATAATTGCAAAGGAAGTACGCCTTTAGATCCAAGTCTTTCTCTCAGAGTTTTCCAGACAGACAGCATTTATAGCAAGGATTATGCTACTGGGCAGTGTCTTTAGAACTGTAAGCGCTCCAACTTCTTCTTGAATCTGCAATGATTCATGTCATTTATTACGTTTGTTTTGGGTATGTTTTAGGCATTTGGTATGATGATTGCACAGGTATCACTTTCATGTTGGAATATTTTGTGTTTTCGAGCAGGAGTCTGACATCTCCTGATGGCTTGAGCTGTCTCCCAGATTTGGAGGCCTTCAAATAGTGTACAATGTATTTAGGATGTTAGGTAGACAGTTCAGTTCAGTAGGCATTTATTCCACAAATGTCATCTTGTCTTACAAATGTACAAAATACAGACGAAAGAAAGGATCACCACATCATAAAATATAGCACAGGCGAAATTCCAATTAAAAATTCTTATATCAAATAAACACAATACTGTTAAAAAAGTTGATACATTCTCAGATAAAAATCAAGACATTAGGGTGCGTTCTTTGATGTTTTTTGCTCTTATCCACCAAATGCGCGTAAGAAAAGTAGATACACAATACACCACTTTGATCAGATCACATTTTCCGAGGTACGTTAGAGAATCTACTGTTGTTGCATACCACTTGCTATTAACAATGGGACTAAAAAACGGTGCCTAAGTGCGCTATAGGCTTTGCAAAAAAACAGAACACGTGTCAGGGTTTCTTCCACTGATAAGCAAAAGGGACAGATACCATTACACTTTGTAGACCATTTCTTAGTGACATTTGCCAGAGGTAAGTTGGAGACTCTAAACTTAACATACAGTGTACGTGCATTAGGTGGCTTTACCATGTCAAGGTATGTTTCAAGACCCCAACCTGTCTTGCATTCCAGATATGATTCCCCATGTATAATTACTATAATTGGCAACTGATTCTGTTTCAATAAATTGTCTTCCTTTATTCTTAGCGGACGCTCTATGTCCCTCTGCCATACAATTTGTGCTGTGTCATAAGTTTATCAACCCCAAACAATCCAATGAGTTTTTAACTTGTCGTACCCATGGGATGGATCTACCACCCTCTGAGTCAAGTACATGGATTAGTGCCTTTTGGTAGGTATTAAGCTCTGGGACTGACCATATCCTGCACCAAAAAAGAGCAGGTCTAATATAAACCTCTCGCTGTATTGGGCTAAGTCCCACTTCTAAATACATTTTGTTCGCTGGAGCTGATTTGGGCAGGCCCGGTAATTTCCTTAGAAATGTTCATTCTGCTGAGCCCAAAATATGACAATCAGCAATCAGCATGTCCCCATAATTCAGCTCCACAACTCGACGCTGCCTTGGCCTGGATAGATAACATTTTAATTCCTGGTGAGACCGCACCTTGCTCATGCCCATAGAGAAATCTTGTTGCACCGCCCCATATTTCTCCATTTGCAAGGTAGCTTCCTTCACTTGAGGGTAGTCATATTCCTGTACTTGGTCTAGGACGATGGTCTTGACCAGAACCAACATTTTAGTGTACTTAAAAATCTTCGGACAGAATATCAGGATCTTACTCTTGGACATATTCATTTCCAAAGACAGCTCAGTGCATTTCTCCTGGAATGCTTCCAATGTGGTCTTAAGTCCTTTAGGGGAGATGGACAAAACAACTGCGTCATCAGCAAAAATCAGTAGGGGACATTTCTCTAATCCCAATTTGGGGGTGTCTAAGCATTCCCTTCATACATTGGCCACCACCTCATCCATGTATATCAGGAAAGGTATGGAGGCCAACTTACAACCCTGTTGGACTCCTCTTTGGACATCGAACAGCTCTGTTAGTTCAACCCACAGATCCCATCTTACAGCTGCCTTATTTTCTGTGTAAAGCTGTAGTATTATTTTAAGCAACCGCGGGGGAACTCTTAAGTCAAGATTTTCCAAATGGCTATCCTTGACACAGAGTCGAATGCAGTCCTCACGTCCACAAAGGCGGAATAAACCTTCATCTTCTTTAAAACTGCACACTTCTGAGTGACAAGGTGGAGTCTTAATGCCTGATCTAATGTGATAACTCTCAGTTGGAATCCGGCATGGAGTGGTCAATAATGTAATTTTGAGTTTCCCATTCCTGCATGTGGACATAGACTGATCTGGCGAAAATTTTCCCCACTCCATCCATCAATGATATCGGCCTAAAGTTGAATGGATCACTCCTACCTCCCTTCTTATAAATGGGAATTATAATGTCCGTATGCCACGAGGGGGGGACCCAATTCAATCTCAGGCATGCATTAAAGAGGAGCCATAACATGAGGCCCCATATCGTCGGTTCATCCATAAAGAGGTCTGTGGGAATAAGGTTGGGCCTGGAGCCTTGTCCCACTTATGTTTAATTATTGCCTCACATACTTCTTTCATTTCTAATTGGAGGGGCCTGCTTGTAACATCCACCTCCTCCCCTAAAACCATGCAAGGGAATTGCACTTCCATATCTTTTTGTTTTGTGTATAATGCCGCAAAATGTTTGGTCCATGTCGATGGGCTTATTTCAGTAACCACTCCCTTGTACCAGTCCTCGTCTAAGCCATTGACTAACCTCCAGAATGTTCTAGTATCCCCCTTGGATCCTGCCTCCAGCAGGGCTTCTCATTTTGTCTGGGCAAAAGCATGTTTCTTCTTTACTAAAATGGCTTTTTAATCAGCCTTGAGTACTCTGAGTTGTAGTTTGTCCTTAGGTTGTCTACTTTTTAGACAATTAAGGATGGCAGTCTTTGCCTGTCTACATTCCTTATCAAACCAGGGGCAACACACGGGTGCCTTTCTTTTTTTACTTTTAGTTGGTATTGACACAAATGGGAATAGTGTCCATGACATCCGAGAAGGATCCTATACGGTCTATATCCCTCATATTTGTCTGTACCAAGTTATTTATTAATGGGGCTATATCCTTATATATCCTGGGTTTAACTAATGTCAGGTCAAGATCGGTCCGCTTAATTTGTTTTTTGACAGTCCCCTGTATACATAGTGAGGTGGCATGCGGTTGACCTATATTGCTCTTATTGTTAAGGCCCCCACCTCTGTTTGGACATTTTGACACATAAAGGTTTATGGTCACTCCCCTCCACCTCCAGGACCTCAAAGATCCCATTCCTCCACGGAAGATAGTATATAATCAATATGGGAAGAGCCACCATGCCCATCAAACATAGGCCTCAGGGGCTGATCTTTTGGGATTGGGCCGTTACATGCCCTCGGGTTTAGCCCCAATAGTGCTGCAGCACTTTTAAGTGCTGAGGGGTGGTTTCTCATCCAAGGAGGGGGAACCGACACTGGTGTATCCCATGCCTCATCCAAACCTCCGACAACACCTCCAAAACATTAAGAGGCTCAATTTGAACATTGAGATACCCTGCGATAAGGATACTATGGTTAGGTTTCCCCAACTTAGTTGTAACAATATCCCTTGTCAAGGTGATAGAGCTTGGCTGATCATTAAGGGTAACTCTATTATATATAGTACATAGGGAAACCCGATTTTCTGCCGTGTCCCTCAGTATCAAGTACTGTACATCCGGTGATCCTGTGTCTATTACCTCAATCCGCAGATCCAATACTGTACTGATCCAGATTGTTAGGCCACCAAATGACCTACCCATTGTCCCTTTTAATGCTGGTACCTGATATGTCTCATAACCTTGGAAGAAGGTGGGTAGACAGTGTGTGATGAGTGAAACACTGTCTTGAAACAAATTATTTCCTCAACTGAGTCTGGAGACCCGGAGAGATATAGTCTCTAGGTTTTATGCCAAGATCATCCTAATGACTATTTTAGATAAGCTAAAGTTGTTTTTGGAGAAACATTTTGATTCAATATGCAGGCTGTTACGCAGCCTAAGTTTGGAAGGGTCCTGACTATAGTAACTTTGATTTTCTTGGACCAACTAGAGGTAAGGGCTGATCTTCGAGAGCTACATGTGATCACCTAATATTGTTGAGTGGACAAATGATCAAACCATGGTCCTCAGATTAAGAGGCAGGTATGCCTTGTTGTCATGCCTATAACATGTAACTTTTGTAAACAGATCCTAAATCTGTTTGAAACTGACCAAATGTTTGATTAGAAATTCAGCCTTCGAACCAGAGATCGGTTTACATGCTAGCAATGACTTCTTTCACCTATGGAGTAATGACTCTCAATGAATAATCAAGAAAAAACTCATCTGTTCTCTCTCTCTCTTATATGGTCAGGACATGGTGGTGTAAGTGTGAGTCAGAGTTACCAGCATGCCCATGTTCGTTCACACGGGCTGATTGTGTAGGGGATGTTTTCATGGTCAATGCTATCCAGGAGGGAGGTGTTATGAGGGTTCCAAATGTATGCCAATGGGCCGGTTGCTGAGGGGAGAAGGGGGGAATGTAGGAATGATGTACAGAAGAGTGGAGGATAAGATAGACTGAGGAATACTGGCAGTGATGTTTTATGGGAGGGCTGGGTTGGGAGTCACAAAAGTCTGAGGTAGAAGGAAAAGGTGGTCCTTTCATCATGATGCAGTCTATATCAAAGGTGGACTGCTGATAGCTTTTGATGTATTTCTTCTTGTAACTTGATTTATGAAGCCAGGTCCACATGCCCCTTCTCTATAGTCTCTTTTAATATATTCAATATGTCTCTTTGTAGAAAAAATGTATACTTCTGGTAGCACACTCCATTTGGCATATTCTGCTTGTGGGGGACTGGCCAACCCCACAGGTTTCAGGACATTTGTGGACACCTAAACATCTTTTGGAGGGCACTCCTGCTAAATCACTTCAGGTTAGTGGGAAAGTGGGTTTGCCAATGCTCATTCTTCCACTCAATGGTGTCATGTAATAGCTTAGTGTGCAATGCCTTCTCCAAGAAGATGCTAAAGAGAACAAACTGTATTTTGCATTTTTAAAGTGCTCATACAGTCCGCGGGCATCGAGGCGCTGTTACAGGAATTGTTTGTTTTCCTAATTTCGTAATTTTTTTTCTCTTAGTTGCATATTTATAACGCGCTTAAACACCCAGAGGTTTCTAAGAGCGGACCCGGGGATCGAACCTGCGTTGCTCTGTGTCGTCTTGTTTCCAAGGCGCGCACGTTGCCGCTGAGCTATCCTCCCGGGACTATCCAAACATGCTGCATGTTTATTTTTTCAATATGGTATTACTGATGGCACACAATTAAGAGTATAATATGATAACAGTGATACAATATTTGGAGAAGTCCAACCCAATCTATATAGAAAGGTTTCAACTTCTGTTGTTGGGACCCACCAGCCACGATTTGGCTCAAAGCCAGATCCTCCACCTTCAGCCCAGAATGTCATGGCCCACAGTCTATGTAGGAGCAAAGTGGGTGCTTGAGAAGCCAGAGGGATAAGGATGAGGACATGTCAGGTTGGGGAAGTCCTACCCAAATATGCAGCAAGAATTCATCTGCTGGCATTGGGAACTGCTTGCCGGCTTTGATGCTCGCTGATGGCTCCTACTCCTTCAGGCTAAAATATCATGGGACCTGAGTGAAGCTGGAGTCAGGTGGGCACCCAAGGAAGAAGCACAATGGAGAGGACAAGGCCGTCTGGAGACATCCGGGGCGGTATGGAATGCTAAGGCAGTTGAGTGGTGGCATCTTATCTTCAGCAAGCTGCCTTCCCCCTTGTCATTTACAGTGTTTTCTGAATGATTCTTCCTTGCATCCTCACACTCCTCTTCAGGTATTTTGAAATTATTTTATACTGCAGCTGAACCACTTCCTTAATTTCAGACCATATTTGCTGATTATTGTCATTCTCTCTCCCTGCCTGTTGGAGTATAGGCAAAGGCAGGCATTGACTGTAGACATTTACTTCTGTGCAGAAAGAAACTAGTTGCCCGGAACTTGAACCCTTTTATCACAAGCAATCGGTTGATACTTGAAGTGAAAAAGAAGAACAAAACCCTGATCCATTTGAGGAGACTATCAGATTTAGTGATTGAAGATCAAACGGTTGTGCTTCTTCCTCTCCAACTAAAGATTTTTTCCACACATGAGAAGAAAGATAAATCCTTACCTCCAGGTTTTGATATATATCAGAAATCTAATTCTAGAAGTTCACACGGAAACACTTCTCATTTTAAATATCTAGGTTTTTTGGAAAAAGCTGTATCTCCTGAGTCAAGGTGTTTGCAATGTGGAAGTTTTGAGCAGCATGGGCATGGATGTAGAACTCAGCATCTGTAAGGAGTCTTAAGAGATGAGTGGGAAAAAGAAAAACAAGTAATCCGTGAAGATAGTATGTCATCTGTAAACTTGGCTAAACAAAGTAGGGAAGATCAATCAGATAATATGTTCTGTACAGGAAGGAAAACCAATTACAGAATGCATATTTTATTTCAGGGTGAAACCTACTGGGCAAAGTTAGATACCCGAAGTAAAAACTCTGCTATACAAGCTAGTCTTCTTCCATCCAGATGTAAACCTATGGAATTTAAAGAAATACATTGTGCACATGGTCAAATAGAGAAACATCCCTTAACCATTCTTCAAAAACACTGATCTCAGAGTTTCAAAAAGGTCTTCACTGGCTCCCAGTGCAGCAGCGAATACAGATCAAGATTATATGTCTGGTTTTTAAGTGTATCCACGGCCTCGCTCCGTCTTACCTAACAACTAGGATTATAACTGGATGCATACAAATTGACCTTTTCACAATTGATCACGGGAGAATTTACCTTTTCACAATTGATTGTGAAATGAAGGTCAATTAGGACATATATGCAGTGGGAACTCCCTGCAGCCCCCTACACAATCCCATTATATTATTTATTACCCCAAACCCACCCCACACATATATATAAAAGAAAAATAAAGGTAAAAGTCAATTGTGCAGATTGTCAATTAGGACCACTATTATTAGGTCGACTAGGACAAAAGGTCAATTGTAAAAGGTCAATTTGGGTAATACCTTATGACTCACCATCCCACTCGCACACTTCAGTCTATGGGAAAAGGTTTGTTAGTAATTCTCCCTTCCAGACCTACTACCTGGGGCAACAGATGTTTTTCATTTGTAGGTCCTCATTCCTGGAACTCCCTTCCACCACAGCTATGGCAAACTAATTGCTTAACTGCCTTCAGGAAGCAATTGAAAATGTACCTTTTCACGTAATGCTTTGAGCCTTCTGGTACAGGTATTTTATGTCCGTCCTATTGAAATTTTAGCTGCACCCAGATGCATTTTGCTGCCAGACACCCCTCTGGGGATATGCACATTACAAATATAAAAATCAAATCGTTCTGAGAACTGAGACAAAGGGGATCATTCCGAGTTTGGAGGTAAGTAACTGTCCTTATCGGAATGGATCAAATACCGTGTCCGTGTAGGTAAGAGCCCGCTAATAGAGGGCTTTTACGACTTTGCGGGCACAAGCTTTGCGCCATGCCGGTAACGACATTACCGGCATGCCATAATAGTCCAGAAAAAGGCCCTTAGTGGCATCATATAAAGCACAGATTGCACTAGCGGCATGAATCAAGACGGCATTAGCGGCCACCTTTATTAGCGGTCACCGCTATCAATGGTCACTGCTAATAACGGTCACCGTAAATAAGCAGAACCGGAAGTAGCGTCATCGCACAGGAACGGGAAAGAGCACGGCCGCCATCTTGAAAAACACAATCCATTGCCATCCTCAGCAGCCAAGACCTGTAGTACATTGCTGTGTGCCAAATTCTATTCACTACAACAATACAATGCCCAAGGCTCTGAAAAAAGTGTGCCTCACGCCAGCCTAAGGAGCGCTTCAATGAAGATGAGCTCACCATGCCAGGCCATGGCAACTGCCGGAGGAGCAAACTCTCCCATAAAGCTGTCCCGGTGGGAGGACATATGTGCAAGCCTGATTGGCATGGAGGCCATTGAAGGCATGGGAGACATGGAGTGTGGCACCACCTCATCGGTGGAAGGAGGTGAGTGTCCTAAGAAAACACTGTAATGCAGAGTCTGATGATAGTCCACCACTATGTCTGTCCAAAGAGGCAACTCATGGCCCAATACACACACATTCCCAGCATAGTTGTCGTACGCAGCACAGACACATACAGATGCCTGCAGCAAGGCAATGCCATACCTTACACAAACCACACTAAGATGCTAATGGCATAAGTCACACTGCATGCAGGCCGCAACAAATATGCATGTCACGTAGCATACGTCTGCCCCAACATGAGTGACCGCGACGGATGCCTGCATTACCAACCCATATAGCAAGCAATGTGATCATCCAAACTCAACTGCCTATTACCCTCTATTGTGTAGATGAGCAGTAATACAAATGTATGCATGATGCTTCTTAAACCATTACTCACGCCATCCCTCTCTTCGACCCCCACAGGCTCAGACCATGACAGTGAGGACCGGGACTCGCCCCCACAGCCAACCACACCCCGGAAGAGGGCCTGGGATGAGGACAACAGGCCTCCAGCCTCAAAAAGCCCAATACAAGCCTTGCCATGCACCGCAGAGGAAACCACCTCCGGATGCCACGGCACTGGTGCTGCCATGGGCAGTCGACACAGAACCCACTACTCCAGTCACACAGGCAGAGGACACAGCTGAAGCTGCACCCTCAGTGGAGTCCAGTTCAGTCGGGGAGGCAGCAGCTACAGCACCCCTGGCTGAGGACGAGGCGCAGGAAGAGGTGTGGGTGCCCGTGGAGGATGACTCCTCCGACATGCTTTGCACACCAAGTCCAGCACCATCCCCCCAGCTGACATTGGCAGACCCTGACAACGCCACCACCCCGGGGCAGTCTGGGGGGCAGTACAACCAAGGGGTCATGAGTCCCATAGGGGAACCAATAGTTAATGTGCATGACACCCAAGAATCCTCCACAGGTGTACCGGCAGGGGTGCAGCAGCAGGAGGAGCTAACTGCCCTGGTACGACAATTCGTAACTGACAATGCCCACGCAAGGCAGGAGTGGCGCAAAAACACAGCCTCTCAGGGCAAGATCATTGCCGATAGCACAAGTAGACTGTGCGAGGAGGTATCAGCCCTGTGGGAGGTCCTCAGCCGCATTGCTGATGCAATGTAGGCTGATCGTCCGGCCCCCCAAATGGAGCAGGCGGCCACCCCATCATCCTCGAGCTCTACACAGAATAGCCCACTACGCAGGTCACATGCACCCTGCGCCGCCCAGACATGCTGCCACCAGGTGCAGGGAGTGGGGGGATGTAGACTGGCCAGCCTGATGAAGGCAATAGACACATGTTTGGACATGTGTTGGGGAGTTGTGGGGGGAGGGGGGTGAGGGTGTGTGGGGGAGTTTTGGGGGGAAGGGGAATAGGGTGAGGGTATGTGGGGGAGTTTTGGGGGAAGGGCGAGGGAGGTGAGGGTGTGTGGGGGAGTTGTGGGGTGAGGGGGAGGGGGTGAGGGTGTGTGGGAGAGTTGTGGGAGGAGGGGCAGGGGGAGGGTGTGTGGTGGAGTTGTAGGGGGAGGCCGAGGGCGGTGAGGGTGGTGGAGGGTTAGTGCACTTTCATCTTCTTTGGACATTTCCAAACACCGGTTGTGTTAAAAAATAACTTGAGTGCACATTCATCATTACGCATGTGTCATTTATTCATATACAGTGCATAGTTTATATGTACTCCCGTCACCCTCTGCAGCCATGTGTGTCAGAAATATTGTGCAATCACTGACTGACGCACAGCACATCCCTCCTGTGCATCGGCACCGCAATGATGTGCAGCCACATCTTCTTCATCCCCTTCGTCATCACCAGGTGGTAGCAGTTCAATGTCAGGGAGCAGGGGAACGTTCCGTCGGATACACATGTTGTGCAGCATCACACATGCCATGATGATCTTGGCCACCTTCTCATGCATGTAGAGGAGTGCCCCACCCGACCGGCTAAGGCAGTGAAACCGTGCCTTCAACAGGCCAAAGATCTGCTCAATGACCACACGGGTACGGGTGTGGTAATGATTGTACTCCTTGTGCCTGTTCTGTGGGTTTCGGACATTGGTGAGGAGCCACGGCTTCAAGGGACATCCACTGTCACCTGCATGGGAGGCAAAAAAAGGTATATGTCAGTCGATTCATGATGGACAGCTGTACTAGTCACACATGCCGGCAGATTATCATTGGTCATATGCACATGTCCCTGGTTGTATGCACGCTATTCTTAGGCCCTCAATGTGTCCTGCGCCATGGAATAATGGTGTGGGTTGCATTTTCAAGATGATACACGGTGTGCACTGCCGTCTTGTTGCTCATGCACTGTGTACGCATACAGCTGTATTTGTGTCTAATTTGTGATGAGTTGTGTTCTGCCTGGGAGCGTTGGCAGTAGGCTCTGCACTGTTTGGCATTCAGCGCTGATTTTTCCCATGGTGACACGCAGCATTCCTGTGGTTGTGGCAGCCCTGTGACAGACAGTGGATTCCCTTAGTGGTTTTGTTCAATGCACTCCCATGGATGCCTGTCCTGTGTGGTGATTTTCCGGAGACAGCAACATAGTGCATATTCACTGCATGTTGCTGGATGGTGTTATGGAGGGTGAGGCCCGCTGATGAGTCGTGCACGTGTTGTGGGATGTGGGGTGTTTTACTGTTTGTCATGTTGTGATAGGTGTCGACCTTACTTCATTCCTATGGGATTGGGGTGTCATGTTCTGTTTGGGATGCTTTGGGGCACAGTGTTTAGTGATGTGCACATTGTGATGTCACATCAACATTGACACCATGGTGGTGTGTGCATCTCTCCCCCATTTCAGTGCCATGTGCCTGTCATGCAACTTACCAAGCAGCCAGGCATGTCGTCCAGCATGTCGCTCCATGTAGTGTGGTAGCGTGCAGTTCCGCAGGACCATAGAGTCATGGGTTGATCCGGGATATCGGGCACAACAATCTGTGATGATCTTGCTGGCGTCACATACCATCTTCACATTGATGGAGTGGTATTGCTTGCGGTTGCGGTACACCACCTCCATGGCATGCGGGACCACCAACTCCACGTGGGTGCAGTCGAGGGCAGCTATACAATTGGGCATGCCTGCCAGTGCATGGAAGCCAACTTTTGTATCAAACATCTCCTGGGGAGTCCGTGGTAGGCATATGTAGCCCCTTGTGTGCTTGAGGAGGGCATCCAGCACTTGGTTCAGAATACGAGAAAATAAGGGTTGGGATATGCGATGCATGTGCCACACTGTGTGCTGGTAGGTGCCTGTGGCAAGGAAGTGGAGCACCGACACTACCTTCAGTAGAGGGGGGATGGCGGTGCGTATTTAGATGAGGCTGACAATGTTGTTGTGTATCATGTCCACGATGGTGGTGATGGTGTCCCGGTCCAGACGGTACAGGGTGTGGATCTGCTCAGGGGTTAGGTTGAATGGACTTGCTCTGATGCAAGGGATTGGGGGCTGCCTGCGTGGTACTGCTGGCTGCCCTGGTGGGGGATGCTGGACCTGTCTCACCCTCCTTCTCCTGATTCGCCTCCTGGTGGTGCCTGCTGTTGCTGTTGCTGGTGTAGCAATGTAAGCATGCCCTCCATCCCCAGTATTGCTACTACTATTGGAATCATCTTTGTGTGGGAAGGGGTGTGGTGTGTGGGTGTGCTCCTTTTGTGCTGGCCCAGACTCCATTGCCTCCATCTGTGGTGATTGTGTGCACCTGTGGCAGTTGGGAACACTGCACATAGCATTTTACGGTTGGTTCACGATGCCGGTATTACCGGCATGCTGGTATCCCCTGTTAGCGCCTTCATGATGCCGGTATTTGCTTGTCCACCTGACTTGTGATTTTCTCCCATTAGCGGCATGCCGGTATTGCCAGTATGATAGCCCGCATGCCCGCGCCAATGCCACTATTAGAGGCACTGTTATTAACGGTGCCTCTAATACTGGGGTCTTAGGTCGGAATAGCCCGGAGCGGTATGCGATGCCACCTCCAACCTCATAATGACCCCCAAAGTCTATTATTCAAGAGGAAGAGAGAAAGGTTTCCTATCTCCCCTGTGATTCATTGTTCTGGAAAAATGTCTTTAACAATGATCCAGTCTGGGACTGGGAAACTGGTGCACTTAGTAAGAATGCGGGGAAGGCAGAGGTAGGAGAGGAATGGGAACCTGGACCTGGAGGTCAGGTATTTAGGGGAAGGTTATGTTAAGAATCCTATGGATCCCACACTGAATTGCTGCTTATTATATCCCCCCAGGTGTCCAGGGGAAGGCAGACGCATCCTGAACCCAACCCTGGAGGTGATGTACTGTGGGAAGATCACCTGGGAGGAGACAGGGCCCAGGGTGGTGAGGAGACTCTGTGGAATAAGGCACAGTATTTCTTTTATCTGATGGAAATGTTGTCTTTAATAAATTACCTTCATCTACAACAACTAAATCTAATAGTCCTTCTCTTAATGAGTTCAGGGAAATTAAATCTACCTGTAAAAACAACTCAATTTGTCAGAAGAACTAATTTTGTTGAAGGGGACTACAAGTTCCAGAATCCCAGAGGTACTGGGATGGGGAAGAGGGCTGAAGAGGCATGCAGATGTAGTAGCCAGGCAATTAAACCTAGTGGACATTGCAGTAGTCTGGCAATTGAGCTTAGCAGCCTACTCCTGAAAATTGTTAATCAACCTGGGAGGCATAAAAGACCCCCTGAGGAAAGGAGGAGTAGAAGAAGTTGGAACGAGCACTGGAAGGCACGCTGCAGTAGTAGAAGTAGAGGAGAAGCACGAGGCAGGCAAATCATGAAGAAGTGGGAGCACAGAAGGGATGCCGGAATGTGGAGAGTGCAGATTTCACATGCAAGTTCTGATCGAGTCCTGTTCTCCCAAAATCTGAAGTGCAGAGGCTGTACATCAGAAGACGTGCAGCAGACTATGTTGAGGGTTTCGGGAGAAAAAGGAACTCCCAATTTCAGTGGCCGGAACGGAGACACCCACGCAAGAGAAGTGTGTGGGTCCCCAGTGAGCCAAAAGCAGTAGAAGTGGTAGTCGAAGTCGATAAAGCAGTGCAACCCGCACAGCAAGTGTCTCAGAAGCCGGTGAGTGAAGACAAGCATTCTTACACTTTGTTTAAGCCTTGCTAGTAAGTGTTTCCAACTCCTTATTGAGTTGCTGAAGGCTTTATGTGAGCAGAAGCTGTGTCTTATATTCAAAGTACTTTTCACAATGAGAATGTATCACTCGCGTATACTGTGAAATACCTAACAATTGAGAGAGAGCTAAAGTCATTGAAATTCATTGTTGAACTACTTAAAGACTATTGCTGTCTAAACCATTACCGAACATCTAATATTGACAATACTCAAGTTACAAGATGTAAAGTCTAAAAACTACATCAAAAAGAGGTTGCATGTGCCTAATTGTAATTCCTGAAGGAATTCAGAACTTTATCCTTTGCTGTTAAACGAAAATACAGTTCTATCTTCATCTTTTAACTTTGAAATCTACTTTATAGAGAGGTTGTGTGTGCCTAATTGTGTTTTCAACTAAGAGATTGGATTATATATTGTATCCAGAAGTGGCATTCTTTCTGTTTCTACAGAGGAAATAGTTTAAACTATTGAAGAGAAGAGCAAGCACTACACATGCCAAGAGGCAACCCCTTTTTATAGTGAAACCAACCTTTCCAAGAGTTAAAGAGACATCCAAATGCACAGTAAAGTTGTTAACACAAAAGTGGCCTAAAATACAAGTATACCAGTATTACCTAAAGCTGAGATAGTGGCGTCAAGGCTTTTGGGTAATTACTTGGGGCTGATAACTAACAGAAAGGTGTGAGTAAAGACAGGGAAATAATTGCCTGAGAAGAATATTCTGAAAATAGACACAGCCTGTGGTGCTAAACAATGCAGAAGCCAGATAGAAGTGAGTCTTGTGGGCAGAATCAGGTTGTTATTGTGGAAGACAGACAGGAGTGGTAAATAGTCCACCCCTTTGAGAAAGTAATTAAAAGGAAGAGTACCATGTCTACCTGAAGAGGTTTAAAAGTCTTGTCAAAACCTGCCTAACAATTCAAAGCACTAAGATGTGGTAATAGTACTTAAACTGTGGTGGTATAAAATGTTGCCCACAGATGTAAAATTGAAGTGGTCTGAACCAGTAATCTACTGTGGGACAAAGGTGACTGTTCTCATAGTACCAACAGTTGAAGTATGGTTGTTGAAGTGGAAGCAACAGTACAAAGAAAACATCCTGACAAATATACCTATGTAAAGTTGTAACAAAGTCCTAACTGTTGATTAAGAACTGTTTGTTGTTGACAGTGGGGGATATTTTTTTTGAACTGTGGAAAATTATCTCGAAGACAGTTCATCATAACCAGGATAACCATTGGTGTTGTTTCTTTTCTGGAAGTTGGAAGTGGACTGCTCATCCAAGAACAACAATTTGTTACCAGTGGATTTGTGTATGATGAACTTGTTTCTTTGACTTGGAACTATAAAGACCTGGTTTAAAACCTGTATTTTCCTTTCTTGAACATTTTTTAGTTGACTTTGAATCATGGGGAAAGGATTTTACACAGGAAAGGAGAAGGCAATTCAGACATTGTGTTCATTAATCAATATGACCCGAGCGGCCGGCGCATTACTGACTCAGGTTAATGCCCCGGGGCCCATAGTCATAGGCCCGTGCAAAGCGAGGGCCTTAATGAAGGTCCTGTTGCATTCTGAGTCGGTAATGCCCACACTGCGAGGGTCATATTGCTTTTAGTACCCAGGCACACAAGATTTGCGTGACCGGGGCACTAAAAGCATTTTTCTCTGCCCCCAAACGTTTCGGGACAGAAAAAAAATAAAGAAAAAAAAAAAAAAACATGAAAATGGCCACCGGGAAAGGGAAAATGGAGTATGTTGTCCCTTTTCTTGGCTGCCATCGGGAGCGGAGGCGCTGGAAACAGAAACCCCCCAATAGGCAATTAAATAGATGTGAGGAGAGAGCAGGTATTCAGGAATAGCACAAATCAAACAGAATATCGCTCCCACCTTCCCCCTTTTAATCCAAGTGAAAAAATGGAATTGACGTTTCAGCTGTCAGAATGGCTTTGAACTTGTCTTTGGAATTGACTGGGCAAAAACACCAAATGTGGTCAAAATTACTTACATTATTATAAATTCCTATGGGAGCCGCTTTGAACAGTTGCACACAATCGCAAACAATGATTTAGTCAAAAGAAAACATTTGAAATCTCAAAACCAAGTAGGAAACAATTTAAAGCTAATTTACACATGTCAAATTTCTCAGAATTTCAATTCGTGGCAAACTTTTCCTTGCGTGATTTTCGCTATAACGGGCCAATCGGTTTCTATGGCTAGCTAAGGATGTTAGGTACAAGTAGGAGTTGAAATTTTGCTTCTATCATAAAACTGAGGGCGTCATAGAGGTTTTCGTGAGAGTAGTTTTTTCAAAATAGGCGCGAGAATGGAAAACAGAATTGCACTTTTGAAATTGACAGATGGATTGATTACACTGTATTATGACTATGAAAAAGCAAATGCCACAGATGGATCTTACAGTCCTGTGATCAGCGTAACCCGCCTGTTGTGGATACTCTACTTCTTCCTGGGATTTACTTTTCTTAATCAAATCAATAAGAAGTTAGGGTTTAATAACACAGATGAGAAAAGAGTCAGCGCAAAGATAGTTCTAGCAATACTATGGTTCTGAATTAAAGATGGGATGGGTTTGAGATTGGGATCATACTATGCAGATATATTATGGGTCATGGTTCTTCTTAATAATACTTACAGAATAAGTTATTAAATTGGACCGTCAGTTCTGGTCATTCAAGGAAGGATAGCACATCAGGCGCCGGACTGGATCAGCTAGGCCGGTCACCGAATTTGCACAGGATCTGCCCTTCTTGTGTGTGGGTATTTCAATCAGCTGGATATTGAGTTCCTCAGGCAAGCCTTGTGGTAGCAAGCCAGAGAGTTGCAAGGTACTGGTTCAAAAGTCCTTCTCACACCACAGCGCTTCACTGGGTTGTGAGAATGAGTTTGAGAATTTAAGCCTTGCAGAAAGTCTATAGTTCTCTATTGCTTGCAAGAGTCTTGGCATCTGGATCTGGAAGGATGTTAAAGCTGGATGTACAATGCTGGATCAGAGTGCTTTGCCGGAATCAGGAAAGTGAGTGGATCAGTCAGTCCCTATTTGTTGTCAGCTGTCTCTATTTATTCTTTCAAATGACATCACAAAATGGGTGTATGGGCTGGTCCAACTAAGCTTGCCCCTGTGAGCTGGGATAGGATCAAAACCTCATCTCTGCCTTGCATCTGAGTGATTGGATCAAGGCCGGATGATGTCACATGTGATGGTTTGCTTTACAGTCCTTAGAAACCTCCCTTTAGCCACTGGATTCAAAATCGGATTTTGTCCTAAATACACATTTTTTCATTGGTCACCTTTACACAAATCACACACAAAGATTCCATATTTTATGTAGTAGCTGTTCCTCAAAATCCCACAGCTGTGGGATCTTGTTTCAACTTTCTACAGAATTTTGTCCTTTTTGCCATGAGTACTTTTTCCAAACGTTATGCAACTTTCCACAAATGTATGTGCTTACCATAGGGATGTGTGTGTAAAGTTTCACAATTTTAGCATCAACACAGTTCACATAAAACCTCATATATTGCCATTCCTGACAAGAATATGTTACACAGTTCTACTGCCTCTTAAATCGTACAGCCAAAAATTAGATTAACAGATCTGTCCTTGGTAAATTTTTCACCACTTTGAATCACAAGTTATGAGTCTTTAAAAATTGTTCATTGTTCATCCTGAACAGCAAATGGTCCACCCATTTGTCGCTGCCTGCTGTCGAGGAGCAGCCCCCTCCCTTGGGGAGTTCCTTCCAGGAGCAGTTTATAACCCCTTTCACACCTCTGTTTCCTGGGCTGAAGGCTCTGCTATTGTTCATTCTCTTTCTGTAGACAAAAGTCTGGGATAACCCACAATTATCATCTACCAGTGCGTTTCTGCTGAGAGGATTTTCCCCTCCCCTTGGAAGAAACCTGTTTTTTCCACTTCCAAAGGGTTTCAGTTCAGCCAGGCTAATTTATTCTTAATTTAAAATCCAGCAAAACCCAAACTTATAAATCACATAAATACATTACTTTCTTAGCTTTAACTCTGTGGGATCAAAAACACAACTAAGATCTGTATTCCTTTTAGCAACAATCTTTTATGTTTCCTAATCTGGCTGATTTTTAGTTTAAATACTTTTAAGTTTCATCAGGAGATCATCTAACAGCTGTCATTCACAGGTAGCCCAGGGTACTGCACACAGATTTTAACAGAGGCTGTCAGTTTACAGACAATCCAGTTTGTCTGAGGAGATGTTTTACTCTTTACACTTTAGGACTTTATATATTCGCCATGCTTCATTAGATTACATGGATTTTAGCAACAAGCAAGATTTTAAATGTTGAGAAGTGTTGTGTATAGGCATTTTGGAGTTTTTAGCAACAAAGCAAATGTCCTTTATAGGCACATTTTGGAGTTTCATTTGCAAAGCGCTGCTTCTCTTTCTGCGCTCTGTTTGCTGGTTATGGAGCCCACTGGCACATTTTCTGCAGTGTGTGCTCTATCCCACCACAAATGCACCATGGGTGGTAGGTGGTGCCTCCATCATTTTGTGTGTTGCAGGACGCGTTTTTTGTAGGTTTTTGGCGCACACAAGAGTTTTGCTGCCATTGTTGCTGTTTATTGCGCCATAAGTAGCAGAGTGATGGCACATCAGATGGCGGAGTGGGTCAATACATCCCACAGGAGCGGGGATGGCCGGGTAATGCCTCGGAGAGGGCCAATCAGAATGGTTGTTTCATTCTGATTGCGTCCTCGCCGGGCACTAATATTGTTTATTATATTATGTTGCTATATACATTTTATGTATATGTTGGTTTTTTAGTGTGAGAGCCTGTTATCCCATGCTAGAGAAAGTTCCCTTAGTTCCCTAGGCAGGGATTTCCTCTGTAGAGTAGAGCAAAGGAGGTATTTTCTTTATATAATTTCCTTAATATAATGGCATATTATGAGAAATCTACTAGCAGTTGTCCACCTCACCTTACTGACCCCTTACTAAAGCCATACAAGTAAGTAAGTAAATAAATGCATAAGAGGATAATGGTTTTAGGTTAGGATACTCCATAATATTCAAAGAAGATGAGTATCTTTTGGAGGTGAATGATGTTTTTCTGGGATGGGATTGCATGGGACCTAATAGGAAAATGGAAAGGAGACCTAAACAAGCAAAGTGGGGTGTTTTGAAAAGCATACTATATAGTGTACAAGGAAATACATGGTTTCACAATGGCTTAAGAACTCATACTACATACATACAACCATACATGCATAAGTATACTCCTATGTGTACTGGTTTATATAAAGAGAAGAAAGAGAAAAAAGAGATCCTTTGTCTTTGTTGGATCCACTGAAAACCTGAGTTCTTTGGGTAGAAATGTATCTCCTTAACAGGTATGTGTGTTCTTTTCATGGTAGTCAACTCATATCTCATTGCTGGTGTCTCCATGACCTAAAGCTATAAAGAGCACTTGCAGGGTTCTGTCATTGCCAATGAGCAGGTTCCTGGGTACCAGTGTTCACGCAGCAAATATGCATTGGAGCAGACTTTACTCCCAACCAAGTTCCAGATTAACCACTTTTCTTCAAGTGCCCAAAGATGAATCATCCAAGGAGGTGGTCCCCCCTATAAAAGTAAAATGCCATGGTGGATTTATTCCCCTCTAGCCTTCTGTATAGCCTTCTTTAATGGGTCTAATTCTTGCTGCTGTAACAAGAGTCCTTTGCTTTGTGATGGTATATACAGAGTGGGGAGGGGGAAGGATGTTTGAGTGCCCTGGGAGATTTCAAGATGGTGGGACCCTTCTGTGGGCTAATGCTTCTCTCCCTTGGGAAAAACCTTGGGGGAAACACTTTAAAGTGTACTGTACTAAAACCAGCTGCAATTCAAGGAGTTTGGCACAAACTATCCCGCTCAGTCTTAATAGTGATTATCTTGCTTATTTTAAAGACCAGCATGACCCTCGAACATTTTATTCACTATGTTGTCGAATCACTTATTTCATCATGAATTTTTTTAATAGGACAGCTGCTAATGATCTGCAACTATAGCTTGGGAGTTTCACATTTCTTAGAAATTAATCAAATGTAAGTACAGTTTTACAGAAAAAAAAAATCATCATCAGAAAAGTGGCAATACATGTGTATATCTTTAGGTGTTTGTGAACTGTTGGGGTCTAGTGGGGTGAGACAAGTCCTTCAGGAGCCAATCTTGGTATCGACCATCAACATGTCCATCTTTGGGCGCTTGGGAGGGTCAGAGAGGACAACATTAACAAGTGAAAATAAAGTGCTCTTCTGGTTAGATACACACATTGACATGAGCTGATGTTACTATGCTTGGAGTACCAAAACGAGATAGTGAACTACAAATGAAATGGAAAAAAATATTAAAAAATCAAAACTACATCACCCTCCACGTTCCTTATAAAAAATATGGTTAATAGTTCACAGGGATGTATTTTACTATTTTTTTATTTTGTATTTATTACATTTATTACACGCCCAGACCGTAGGGGATCACAGCGTGGTTACAGACAGTTTTGGTATTGATATACAAATACTAGTGAGAAGCAAACCATGAGCCATTAATGGATTCATAATTATCACATGAGAAAAGTTCAAAATTTAGCAAAATAATATGGCACCAGCAACCCCACACGCATCATTGAAGCAGAGTTATGAGTTCTAGGTGCTATAGTTCCCTAACTTATCCAACCATGGAGCTAATGCCACTAGGAATACACGTGCCAATCGTGTCCCTTTTCTATTCAATATTAACACGAAGCCACTGCAAGAATTGATTGAAGTGTTTGACATCTCAGTGCACATATTCACTGTTGACTCCAAACTTGGTTTGTTGGTGCCATACATTGAAGACGTCACAGCTCGGAAAGGCGTTTATAGGACATTGGGAGGTGACTGACTAGACACCTTTTTAGGTTGAATGCATAAAACACATAATTCCCTTTTTCATGGGAAAACGTTAACTTTACCACCCCTGTCCAATTTCCAAGCGCAGGATAATGTGGGTGTTAAAAAGATAATCCAATTAAATATATGCTAGCACAGAAACCACAAGGAACAGTATTCGATGAATGATAATGTACTGTACTTTCCCCTCCCCTTTCCCCTTTCCCCCTCCCATGCACTTGCGTGATCTGAATGACACCTGGCCTAGTAAGATCGTTGTCTGTCTTCCCTCTGTTCCCCCTCCCTTGCCTTGTCTCGCCTCGAAACACTTGTGTATAGGCTCGTTATAAATGCCATATCATCATATCATAATGTACCCAGAGCCATCAGTAACAAGAAAGACATGAGGAAGTTGACATGGAATGGCAGCCAATTGATATGTGGCGAATGGCGGACATGCACACACGTGGCGTTAAAAGACACACATATCTGGGAATGAAAGGCAGTGTGGGGGCACTTTGGAGGCATTCACAATTGAATAAGCCAGACCCAGGAGATCATTCTAATGTTCAGAGAAGTACTAATGTATTGCAATTCATAATATGAGAGGGTCGTCTGCCCTTTTCTCTCTCTAGGCAGTTAAAACAAAGATGGCAGGCCCAGGACTGATCGTGGAGCAGACTATTAGCAACTTTGGTTTAGGGAGGGCCACGCACACTTCTTTTTATGATGTGAAAAGCACTTGTGTGTTCTTTTCAGGTGTTAAAACCAGGCTAGGAAATAAAGAAATTGGATTGGCATTCTGATGCTTATCTGAAGGCAAACATTATCTGCGATACCCTAACCACCAAGCTAATAGCATATTCAGGTCTAGGAGGATAAATGCTGCTTACTCGATGTTTCATGCAGGAATAATAACAACTGGCCGAATACTGCATAATTACGTGTGTTAAGTTTGGTGACACCAGGATGACATGCTTCTGCCTCTCCCAATGATTGGCAGTGCAATTATGCAAAATGTGGCCCAATGTGAACACAAAATCAAACGGCTTCAAACCGGCGAACATTAAAAAGTCTGAATGGTGGCGCACATATAATTACAGCTCTCTGGGATATCGAAGAACCGTTATTTTATTTCCTGATGGGTTCAAGTGGATGGCGACCTCATCTCGGGGTTCGTTTGATTTCTTTTTATGATCATTTTCACGCGTACCGTGGAAAACGCGACGATTGCCATGTTTCTCGCTCTGACAGATGGACATAGCCAATTCACACACAAAGAGTCCGGAGTGGGATTGCTTTGTAGCCCTCTGACAATGGTTGGAGTAAGGGTCCAGGCTTTCAGCCAAGACTTCCCTTTCAAGTATTCAATTTACTCAGAAAACGGTAATAGCACAAAGGCGCCCATCGCCAATTGTGGACGTTGACATGGATTCAACGCTGTCTCTCAGAAACTCCTTTTTGTAAGAGAACAATGCAAGGTAGTTTCGAGACCCTCATATGTCAGAACTGCAAACGACAATGGGGACTCCTAGAATAACGACTGCAGAGGCTGCAGTCAAGCTAAACCAGACAGGCCAGGGAGGCACCATCATGGTCAATCTTGAGCCCGCTCTATATGCTCACAACAAATGCGCGTTATGACAAGGTATTTTCTGGGCGAGAAAGTTCAGCATCCGGAAATTCAAGTGGCAGCATGCTGCTGCTGACTGCTTCTGCCTCTGCCTCGGAATGGAGGTCTAAGGCCCTATATAGCTGGAGACAAAAGTGATAGGGAGGGGTTTGTTTATGTAAGGGAGATGGAGGGTGCGGAGTCGAGAGAGATGAGGAAGAATTGGAGGGAAAAAGCACAAAAAATATATTTTGGGTGCAAATCCTTGCCTACCCATCACAGACACCTATGTCAGTGCATCCTGGAGAGAGATCTTGACTGATATCCTCTTCTCTGTCCCCTCTCCAGACCTATGGACTTCCCATCTCATTTATACTCTCTCCCCTTTCACACCCTCTCCAATTAATGGTGGCACCAAGTGGCAAGTCATCTTGGCAAGCTTCTTCTCATCACGCTATATCATCAATGTCTACCACACTGGCACTATCCTGGTTCAGGGTACTCAGGCCAACCTCCTTCTCTTCGAACGGATCCTGTCATCCCTCATTAACTTTCTTCATTCTCCTGTCGCTTCCCTTACTTTTCCTTATGTCCCCCCCTCTGACTGTAGGACCACACCCATGTACTCTACCTCAGAAAACCTTCAAAGGCAGAGACCTTCTCCACCTGGCGACTCTTAATGCCCGCTCAGCCAACAAACACTCTGCTGACATCTGCCTCCTTCTTGACGACACTGACCTTGACATTCTCACCCTTACTGAGATATGGTTCAATGCCAGCTCATTCGCCGCTTTTGACTCCCTCCTACCAGACAGTTTTCAGATAATTTCCAAGCCACAATCTCACTGTGCTGGTGGTGAGGTTGCCTTAATCTTCTATGCGTGGGTTCTTTATTCCATCTTACCAACTCAGCTCGTCTCTTCCATTCAGAATCTGGTATGAAAGTTGGTTCTCTCTCCATCCTCCACCCTGGCCATTGCTATCATTTACTGGCTTCCTGTCACTACCTGTTCCTCTATGAATGGGCTGATTTCTGTTCCTCCTTACTCTCAACCTCCTCCAACCTGCTCTTCCTGGCTGACTTTAACATCCAAGCATCCACTCTTTTGACTTATGTCTGCCACTCTCTATCCCTCTGCATTTTCCTTTCTAGAGAACCAACTCTGCTGGACACACTCTGGATGCGCTCATCTACTCCGACCTCCGTCTCTCTTCTCCGCTGGTCACCTCTCACTCTTGGTCAGACCACTCTCTTCTCTCCTCGCACCTGAGTCCCTATGGTCTTGTGACCACCACAGCAAAAGTACTGCAACCTTGTTCACCAACATTCTCCAGATGAAACAAGTGTCAGCTGCTGCCTTCACTTCCACCTTTATCTCCTCTTTCTCCCCCAACTCAGACTCTACCACCGATACTGCTCTCAGCATCTTCCACCTGTCGATCACTAACACCCTTGACATTCTTGACCCAGTCATGAGGATCTGCTTGAAACCCACCCAACACCTGGTCCAACTCCGAACTTACAGCCCTGGAAAAGGTGCAGATCTGCGGAACAGAAGTGGCAAACCTCAGGCTCACCATCTGACAAACTGGCTGGCCGCCTGCTCCAAAGGCAATACATACTCTCTATCTGTGGCAAGAAAAGGGCTAACATTCAGGCACAGGTATCTGGTGCATCCAACAACACGGCTGAACTTTTCAAAATCTGCAGGAAACTAGCCAACCCTTCCGCAGTATCCTCCTCACCTATTCCTTCTCAGGCCCTCTGCAACACACTCGCCACTCACTTCAACACCAAAACTCAGGATATCCCGAACAGCCTTGTTACTCATTCTCCCAACCCATCTCTCACCTCTTTGCCTCCCTTGGCCACTCCCCCTTCTCCTTCCTTCTTCTCCTCCTTCGACCTTGTCTCACCTGAAGAAGTCACCAGAGTTGTCCGCTCCATGAAGGTCTCTTCCAAACAGGTTTCCCCATGCTCATCCAGAACTATCAAGGACAACATTGGCTCTCTTGCCCCTGCACTCGCTGATCTCTGTAAGCACTCCTTTGCTACTGGTTCTTTTTCCTCCTCCCTCAAACCCTCCCTCATGTGCCCCTCCTTAAAGAAACATCAGTTAACACTACATGTCTAACCAATTACCACCCTATCTCCATCACCCCCTTCCTGGGGAAACTGCTGGAGAATGTTTCCCTATCCCAATGCAACTCTAACACTGAACTTGTTGGTGGTCTCCACAATCATCAATCTGGATTCCGAGTATCCCGAGGCATGAATATTGCTCTTCTGAACACCGCTGAAGCACTGCTCGCACCCTTGTATTCCAACTCCCCAGCTGTCCTCATCCTTCTTGAACTCTCCTTTGCATTCAACGTGGTCAATCACTCCATCCTCATACAAAGGCTACACAGCACCATTGATATCTCACAGCAGGAAATGGACTGGGTGTCCTCCTTCCTAACTGACTGCTCCTCCCAAGTCATCCTGGGCACCTTCTTCTTTCCTACTTCCTTCTCCACCTGTGATATCCCCCACAGCTCTATACTCTTGCCTTGGTTCTTTAAGATTTTCCTTACTCAGATGGCACCCCTCATCTCCTCCTTCTCCCACAGCTTCCAGTGCTATGCTGATGACACACACCTCTTCTTCAAACTTCCTGCTGACCCTCTTGCATCTTCAATCATCCCTGACTGACTCTCTGCCATCCAGGCCTGTTGCAATTCCAATGATCTTTGCCTCAATGCCAGCAAAACAGAGATCCTTCCCATTGATGCCAGCAAAACGGAGATCCTTCTCATTGGCACCTGTTGGATACATTTACCACTCAGCAGAATTCCCTTCCATCTCCAAGCTGCACTTCAGCAGTTACCAGCAGAATGGCTGTTCTGGCTCCTTTGAGCACCATTGTCTCCCATCAACACTGTGTTTGCCACTACAAAATGATGGTTGCACTGTCTTGCCAAGAACCTAGTGGGCAAGATGGAACAGGGGGCACACGGAGAAAGGCTGCCAGTGTGTTTTCTTACATGCATCAAGAAGAAAATCAAAAAGCAGTGCTGCTTTGCTGCTAGCTCCACATTTCCACTTTGAAAAGGAAATATTTGGCGTTCAAAGTGATGGTGCCCTGATGCTTTTTTTCATCTATTCAAACTTTAAACAGTTCTGATCCAGGGAGTTCCAGCTGTGCCCAAGCAGATTCAGATTGTGCTACAGTAAAATAAAGCATTATCACTGAATGACAGGCTGTGTCAGGCATGATCTGGGAAATCACCAGAAACTTTACTCTCAGCTGTGCGGAAAAACACTTGACTTGTTGCTACAAAGTGTCAGAAATAAACCCTTCAAAAGAAACCCTAGCTCTCTGTGCATATGTCAATTTTAGTGGACCTTTGCCTTGGACATACTGCTGTGTGAGAGAAACTGAGTAGGGCTGCAAACAATGTTTGGAATCCAGATGGGAGAGAAAACCGAATTTGAATGTGGCATTTATTTATTTATTTACATTTATAAAGCGCTCACACAGCCCGCAGGCATCGAGGCGCTGTTACAGGAATTGTTTGTTTTTCTTAGTTGCGTAATTGTGTTTTTTTGTCTTAGTTACGTATTTATAACGCGCTTAAACACCCGGAGGTTTCTAAGCGCGGACCCGGGGATCGAACCTGTTGCTGCTTCGTGTCGTCTTGCTTCCAAGACGCGCACGCTGCCGCTGAGCTATCCTCCCGGGACGGCATCCCAGCAGAATTCACCACGTGTCAAAATGTGCTTTTGCAAACAAGAAACATGCCTGTTTTAAGAGTATAATGTTGAACAAGGCTCTGTCCTTGCCTAGACATGTAAGGGGGTTTGGGTAAAATCTAATATAAAGTTGTATTTCCACAGACTTGCCTCAGCTTCAGAACAAAGTAAAACAAAATAAATAAATACATAAATACATACATAAATACATGGATTGGCTGTACTGGGGAATCAGCCAAACAGGTTTCCTGCTCAGTTTACATGGACATGTGTGTGCTAGCAACAGGAGCGGCCTTCCCCCAAAAGGAGCCACAATGGATTTCTGGGACAGCTACATGGTACTTTTTGCCCTTGGAAACTTTGAATGGCCAAGAGAAAGAATATCACAACCCCATCAGACTGTGTGGCTGAGCTCCAGCTTGACACAATAGAGTTCCAGGACAGCTACATGTTACTTTTGGAAGTGACACCAACCATTCACCAAAACTGGGAAATTCCATGCAACCCTGGGTTAAACTGACATTTGGTGGTAGCCTGTAAAAAAAATGGTCCTAGTTAGAGGACAAAGGCCAGCCCATTTTGGCTCAAAAGACTATGGGCCTCATTACACGGTAGGCCGTAGGGGTTCACCGGTAAGGGCACGGGTACCGGTAAACCCCTACCGCCTTACTACGAGTTCCCTTTGCGGGACCCGACTTTAACGGCTGGTTTTACCAGCCGTTAAAGTAGGG